>NC_089781.1:9350380-9510380 GCF_040412425.1 Macrobrachium rosenbergii
GTCTCTGACCCTCCACCAAAGGTGTCAATCAGCTATATATATAACTACCAGGTAAGTTAGATGTTTAAAAATGATATTTTCATAATAAAATAAATTTTTGAACATACTTACCTGGTAGTTATATATAATTAAATTCCCACCCTCCCCCTCTAGAGACTAGGGGCATGGAAGATCTGAGGAATAGTTGGAATGGTTCCAGGTACCTGGGTAGAGGGCGCACAGGTGGTTCACCTGACTACCGATCGGCGATTGCCGCGAGTTTTGAAATTCTGCCGTGATGTCAGGGACTTAAGCTATATGTATAACTACCAGGTAAGTATGTTCAAAAATTTATTTTATTATGAAAATATAATTTTTATTATAAAAGTATGTATACTATGATACTGAAAATGAAAAAATGTGTAGTGTGGTTTGGTTTTTAAGGTTCCCCTTTTTTGCAGCAATTTTTTTATATGCTCAGTTCATAAAAACCGGCATTGGTATTCAATACACGGCATAAATGCAGAGGTTAATAAGTAGCGATACTGTGTTTAATTTTTTGTAGTGTTTAGTTTAGATTTTATTTTCACAAACAATGGTTATTTTACATCAAATTTTGTAATGTGTAAAATCGTGTGTGTTTATATATGCCTTGTTGCTTCCCTCAAGCTTAAAACAGACATAGAATTATGTATTCCAGCTGCTCTGTAACAAGCATGATACAGTATTTAAGTTTGTTGTCATGTACTAATTATAATGGGCCTTGTTCTATTCCAGACATTAAAACCACAGCAATGAGTGCCTATGCAAATAAGAGTGGCAGGGGAATTCCCTCACAGTCTCCACCTTCAGGTATTTCTCCTGGTGGTAATACAGATTTAGCAAATCTCTTCGAATGTCCTGTTTGCTTTGACTTTGTGCTTCCACCAATTCTTCAGTGCCAGAGTGGTCATTTAGTTTGTGCAAATTGCAGGCCAAAGCTTACATGCTGTCCAACATGCAGAGGACCACTAGGTAAGTTTGTTGTCTTATGTCTGATTTCACAAGACACAGTTATGTTCTTTGTGTCCCAATACCATCATCCTGTAGTGCAGAATAAGGATAGTCTTCGTTAGTTAGAGCAAGCTTATCAAAATCCTAAGGTTTGAAATAATTGGATGTAATACCAGTAAGGATGTATGTGTTGTCTTACAGCATTGTAAATAATTTTTTTTTGTTTTACAGGCAACATCAGAAATTTAGCAATGGAGAAGGTTGCATCCACAGTTATGTTCCCATGCAAATATTCCTCTTCAGGTTGTTCTGTAACTCTCCTTCACACAGACAAAACAGAACATGAGGAGACTTGTGAGTTCCGACCATATTTATGCCCCTGTCCAGGAGCCTCTTGTAAATGGCAAGGCTCTTTAGAACAAGTAATGCCCCATCTGATGAGTGTCCATAAAAGTATTACCACACTTCAAGGTGAGTGGAATTTCAACCCTAGTAAAGGTGGACTTTTAACTTTTAGTGATGTGCATGTGTAAAAATGTATAAACTGCTGTTTTATATAGCTTTTTTGCCTCTAGAAAGACCTCATGAAGAAAGATTTAATGTTGACATAAAGGTGCTCTTAACCTTTGGAAATTTTCATGCATTCAGGACCCTCTTTCCGATGTGGATTAAATTGTACAAAATTTTCTACTTTGATAATGTGCCTACTGGGTGCATCGTAGTTTGTTTGCAGCATCCCATCACTCCCAGACTTCATAGCATTTTACCATTTAGTTTTATTTGGTCTCTTTCAACCTAACTAAAAGGTCTTCAACACTGCCATGCTCTAATTTTCACTTGTTATTGAAGAAGAGATTTTAAATTAAATAATAATAATTTCCTAGCTGGAACTGGAGTTTATATTCAAAACCAATACTGTAGTGGAAACTGTGATGTGGATGTACGGTCCTGGAATACATTAAAATGAATTGTCATAATGTAGATCCAAGGGCAGGTTATTTTTCAGGGAGAACTCTTAGCAGGTTATCCTGCTCTACCTGCCAAGGGGCCTAGGCTTTCACGTATGCATCAATCATTATGTTGATGCAATTCCTTTGGGGGTTGTTCCTACTGGTTTCATTAGTGTAGAACTGAAGTTCATGAAAACCGTATAGTGTCTGTTTGAAATTTAAAAAACAGTTTGATTTTTCTCTTTGTTTTACACCTCAGTAATTTACATGGATAATATTCAAATCTGTGTGTTAACGGTGTCTCCTATGTGCATACTGGTTACACACATGATGTCCTTAAGAGAGAACACCAACATTGCTGCAGATTTATTGTTCCTTCAGAAATAAAACAACACCATTGTCTTTTACTTAGGAGTATTCCCCAGAGTGAGCTGAAAGTAGTTGTTGGAACTTAGCAACAATGGGGTTAATTGGAAGTTGGCATGTGAGTCAGGGGCGGTCCCCCATCACCTGTCTTGATGTCTGTTGCAGGACAAAATGATTAGAAAATGTGTTGGTTTGCTTGAAGGGTTATGATAATTCAGTAGTACTTCACTGCGAGGTGGTAGTGCCCAGACAGTTCATTGACTAGGGATAAGAGCTTTTATAGTTTTTTTTTTTTTCAGAGAGTATATTTGCCAACAAACAATGCTGGTCTATTCTTGCCAGCTAAGAGGCAGTCGTCCAGCCCTAGGTGTAAATGTAAATGTGCAGCTGAAACTAGATTCCTTGGTGTAATATTTTTTAATCAATTTACTTGAAATCTGCTGCTTAATTTAAAAACCAATTGTATAGAATTGAAATAAAGCAGTGATGCTACCACAAAAGACTAATATGCAGTTTTCATGTTTTTCATATCTGCCTTTCTTCATAGACTGAAAGGACCAAATTTTATTCATAATTCAGGAGTCCATATAATTGCAAGAGCTTTTAGGTTTTCCCCCCACGGAGTGTGTGTGTTGGTAGTTGAACTCCGTTTCCAGGCTGTTTTGGTTCAAAGTTCATAGGTTTCAAAGACTTTAATTCACTAACTAGCCTGGTTCATAGAAATACAGTAAACTTTCTGTAACATAGAGATCACAGGTAAATGACACACTCATTCTTCTTAGGCTTGGCAAGATTATTATGAAGGTGAATCTGTCTATCACAATTGTGTTGGTATGAATCTGTCGATCATAAGTGTGTTTCTACCTGTTATTCGCCAGCCTTGGCCAAGCAACGGGACGCTAAAATGGCTGACAGTAATATAAAATAAACTGAGAGGAAAATGGAAACAAGAAGATCACTAACCTTTGGTACTCTTTTTGGTCAAGTTACTGCAAAGTGTAATTATACTCAGTTAACGATTAATTACATTTACTCATGAATTAATAACAGTAGTTTACAAATTAATGCTAGGGACAGACGTTAATAATAATAAATGAGCTGTTATTATAAAGATTCGGCAATGCTGTAAAAGATGAAATTCCTCGTCGCACGTGGATGGGTCCAGACGACGAATGCAAGGGCGAGCTGAGATTTTCCTTGGTCACTCACAATAAAGGCATCCTTCTGGAAGAGAGATGTGTCAGATTAACTATAGAATTGTCGAGAATTGAAGCCCTAATACCATGCAGTTAAAATGATAAGGATTCCCTAACTAACAACGTGACCACGAATGGTACAGCCAGACGAAACTCATTTATATTGCAATTTTCACTAATGGGAATTAGGCAAGCATGTAAACGATGGTGGCAGGCTGAGAAAAGGATTGGCTAGGGGAACAAAGGGAGGGTTTACTGATGAATGGAGAGAAATACGCGTGGTGAATCATGGGAGAGACTTGGTCGTGAGGGATTCGTTAACAAAAGTCAAGAAATACTTCAGCAGGAGGAAAAACTGGCCTCCAAAATACTTGAGGCGTAGGCTTACTGTAGGAGTCCAAAGCAACAATCCAGTAAATGGGTATCCTGAAATGAGGCCTGTCACACATGGGGCAGGGGTTGGCGGACCTGTGGAGTGGTCGTGCGAGAACAAGGGACGTCTACCCGTTACCAGAGCCAAAACACTTGTGAGAGTGAACCCGCGCACACACAGCCAAGCTTGGGAGTCCAGAGCACCTCAGGTTCCAATATGGCTGCCTTAGGTAGCTACTTCCAGGCTTTGCAGCAGCTCTCTCGCAGCAAAGTGGAACATGAGACATTTAGGCAGCAGAGGAGGAAGGATACTAAAAGGACAAAATGAAAGAAATACGCCATGTGGGCAGCCATTTGCACTTCGTTTGCATGGGGGCAGCCATTTTATGAGTGAGGGGTTAACCTTGAACATAAAATAGCCCCCTATATTAGTAGACATTTTGTCCTTAACAGGCCGAAAGGTCTGCAAGAACAGGATTATCCTGAGCGAATGTAAGTTACTTTAATTTAAGAAGTGGTTTTGGCTGGCTGGCCATCTAAGTATACTCTCATACATAGAATAACATGGCACTGCTAATGCTAAGGACATGTGCTTGTGCTTATTTAAACGAAGTACTTAAGGCCTACAAAGTTGAACTAAAAGAATTTCACGCAGACGCAAGCTAGTGCAGCGCTGTACGTTAACTCTAGGCTACTAATTAAATGCAACATAAAACACTTCAGAGGTAGTACAAAAATTTACATAAAAACACCCATACTTAATGCTAAGAATAATGTACCTACATTTGTTTAAGGAATGCACTTTCTGTGGGGGGTTGACTAAATAGAATAAATCTATTACTGAAGGAATGCCCCACAAAACTCAGCTAACGCAACACTATCAAAGCGATAACCTAGCTCACAGGTGAGCGATATACAGTCGACCCCAGTATTCGTGGGGGATGCATACCGCTAACCCCCCACCAGTAGCTCAAGTCTGCGAATACTTAAAACCCCTCTAAAAATGCTACAGTTGCCTATTTTGATAGTTCAAAACACCAAAAAACCCTCTAAAAATGCTTATAACTGAATATTTTAATAGTTTTATCAAAAAGTGCATTTAGTCAAAATTATATGAAAATACAGTAATTTGTGAATATTTATCTATGAAAAAGCTGCGAATAGGCGAATTTTCCACGAATAATGTGTACATATGTTCGACAGAGAAATCCCCAAATAGGTGAAGCCGCGAATCCTCAGCTGCGAATAGGTGCGGGTCCATTGCATCCCCACAATAAAAGAACATGTTATTTATAAGTGGGAATGATAAGCTGCATCCCAAACTTTAGTAATAGTAATAAAAATAAGGTTAAATATGATAGAACTGGGTATCTCAATTGAGTATTTCACAAGTAAGCAAATAAAATACTTCAACATGGGTATGCTGGAATGCAATAAAATACATATGGAGCTAGGACATTTCGTCAGCTGTGGGCTAAAGAACAGATGTAGCGCAGTACAAAATAAATTCTTTTAATACAACAATACTGATTAAAAGTAGGAGCCAACCCTAGACATCCTTTCTGTATCAAGGGCTAGGATTGCTCTATTAAGGCACTGTACAGTTATACATTTATGAGTGCCATGAGAGCTCAATGGCTCTTATAGGGCTAGGAGAGCACCTGTGCTATGTTATTATTCGAATTTCAAGTGCTTGACCTACCAGCTGTAGCACTGGAGGCTTAGCCCCTTGATGCGGGTAGCCTTCCAATTACTTCTCCTGGGAAGTGCTGGAATTGTAGTTTCTGAGTGGAGCCAATGAAGTTTCTTTAAGGGAATGGTGTGCTTCATCTCTGTTATTTTTTCCTCAGGATCAACTGTGGGAATACTTCCTGGATTTACTTGTGGCTCTCTCCCTTCTAAATCGCCCTTAGGCTTGGATATCTCAGAAGGAACCGGTGGCACTGGAGGCTATGCCAGCCACTGCCCTGGCTGCTGTGACAACCTCGACAGTGGTAGTGCCAGGTGCCAACAATCACTGCCACCTGCTGTCGCAGTTCTGGGATCTCATCTCTGCGATCAGCTCAGGTCTTAGTCCAGCATCTACCAGAGTCTTATCCTGTGGGGACCTGGAAGAAGAGGAAGAGTTCGTTATGGGTGCAAGAGGCTTGCATGCTGTAAGACCTCCTGAAGGGAGATTGAGTTCATGCTCTGGCACTGGCACTACGGCAGGCTCAGGCACAGGAGTTGAGGTAGGGAACGGCTCAACGTCTGCGATGTATGGAGTACTTCCCTGATCAGTACATTCACTTGGCACTGGCAATGTCTTGACGGCAGGGCGGGAAGAATCATCTGCTCCTGACGGAGGCTGGGAGGGAACTGGATCCCCTGAAGGGAGATTGGAAGAGGGTTCAGGCATTAGCTCTGTGTTAGGCCCCCCAAGTCTTGGCACTGGCTCTTCATCCGGCCAGAGCGTACTGATCCAGCTGAAATCTATTTTATCTGGCTCTGGGTTGGAAGGCTGTGCCAAATCTGAGTTAGGCGCATGCATAGATCTTAGGCTAGGCACTAGCTCGTTTGTTGGGGGTGAAGGTGGTGCAGGTGTTGCTCTGGCTTTTTGCCAGAGTAGAGCATGTCGATCCAGCTGCAGTCTAGGTCATCCAGCAATGGAGGTGGTCCCGTCCATGGAAGGTAACCCTCTGGGAGGTCACGGCCGAGGATGATGTGGTAATACTCGTGAATAATCTCCACCACCCTTAGGTGGCACTGTTGTGTTACTTGGAGCATTTTCACCAGTAAGAGGACTGTGGGAATAATTCTTGTGGTGCCATTCACCCACTCGAAGGTCATTCCTTCATCCTTTCTGACTTGGGTACCCTCGGGTAGTGCATGCTGCACAGTTATAGAAACTTTGGCCTCTATAATGGCCGGGGGGGGGTTTACCCACCAACATGCATCTGGGGAGTAGTCATCCAGGATGGCGACCCAGGTTTTGGCCTCCTCCAGGTTGGTCTGTAGGGAGTCATGGAAGTAATCATTTGCAGATTTGGGAGGAGATGTAACAGACCTAGTGGGACACTGGTGGGAATTCTTGGAATGCCCATGCACTCTACACAAGGTGCAGAACTTCCTCATCATTCTCTTGGAAGGAGCCCAGCCCTTGGGCTGTGGGTTTGGGGTAGGAGCAGGCAGTGGCACTGGGTCTGGAGGAAGATTGAGATCGGGCTCAGGAAAGAGGTAAAGAGGTGAGACTTAAAGGCCTGTCCTAAGAGTAGCTCTAGGTCGTCAGGAAGGACATCCACTACCCCAAAGGTACTAATCCTGTGTTGGGGTGTGGTTACCCTCAAACAGACAGCCAGGATTTTTGTCCTTCGCTCATCTACATTTTCATAAATTATCGTCTTATTAGGGTGGATGCGGACCTGATCCGGTACCTGGTCTGTATGTATGAGTGATATCATGTTGTGGGGGTCATGGCAGACTTGGACCCATCGACCTCCATCATAACCTCTGGGAGGTGCCACAATGATAGGCCCCTAAACATGTATCAAGCCACTCTTCCATCCCTGCTTTTTTCATGAACACGTAACAGCACTCCAGTATAGCTGCCCTCTGTTCTATCCGTGTGTAGAAAGCAATTGCTTCCTCATAGGTGACCATTTTGGCTAAGTTGCTAGAGTTTGGATATTGCAACTACTCTAGATGATAGACTTGTTGTGGAGGAGTTAGCAGTGCAAAAGTGGCACTGTATTGAAAGGCATTGCCTTTAGGCTGTGGATTATAGGCACATGTAAATGAATAATGAGTAGCTGTGCAAACAGTTGCATGGAATGGAAATGGCACTGAACTAGGAAGAGGATATGCAAAATAAGGAAGTGAGCCTGCTTAGTTTACACTTGTAAGGCAAAGTGGTTTCGAAGAATTAATAATGTGGGACTCCACAGGATTGGCACACAAGTGCAGATGGTATAAAATGTGTGGCTTGTCTACACATAAATTGGGGCGGCACAGGTAAACGTACTAGACGCTACCTAGGGCACACTGAAGGTGCAAATGGCATAGGCTAAGTATGTACAAAGGTAAATGACTGCACTAGGCACTAGCTATGGTGTACATGAAGCACAACTAACATAGATTAAGATAAATGCACTAGGCACAAATAAAATTTGAGGATTAACACAATGCACGGGTCATAGCCTACCATGCAGTGTGATTATTTGGAACACGATGCACCGGTCAAAACCTACAAGTGCCAGGGTATAAGTATTGTAACATGTTGCATGGGTCAAAGCCTACGAGTGCAGGGGTGTTATTACAACACATGCAAGGGTCAAAGCCTACAAATGCGAAGGTGTAATTATTTGGACTCATAGCATGGGTCAAAGTCTACAATGCAAGGGTATGATTACTGTAACACAAAGCACGGGTCGAAACATACAAATGCGAAGGTATAATTATGTGAATTTGCTTAACCCATTAGCGCTGACTGGACGTATTTTACGTCGACAAAAGTTGTCTGTCGGGTGCCAAGTGGACGTAAAATATGTTGACTACGAAGTTTTTTTTTAAATATTTGCAGAAAAATACTTACAGGCCTCGTTTGCAAAAAATTTAAAATCATGCGCCTTGAGGGATGCTGGGAGTTCATGGATCCCTCTGTTGTTTTGCTTACAAGAGTGACCCAGCTGCACATGCACGAATTTCTTTCTTATCCCAAAAGAAAGCATCAGCTAACTCTGCTGAAAATCTCAGAAATTCTTTAGTCACTTTGTCGTAATTTTTGCACCGTTTTCCATTAGCCTATACATAAAGTTTTATATGTGAAAATGTGCACAATTTCATGTAAAATACAAAAAAAAAATAACTCATGGTTGTAGCTTTTATCAATTTTGACATAATTTCATATAAATCACAATAAGTGCCAAATTTTCAACCTTTGGTCAACTTTGACTCAACCGAAATGGTCGAAAAATGCAATTGTAAGGTAAAACTCTTACATTCTAGTAATATTCAATCATTTACCTTCATTTTGCAACAAACGAGAAATCTCTAGCACAATATTTCGATTTATGGTGAATTTTTGAAAAAAACTTTTTCCTTACGTCCACGTGCGCTGACTCTGCTGAAAATCTCAGAAATTCTTTAGTCACTTTGTCGCAGTTTTTGCACCATTTTATATTAGCCGTTACATAACATTTTATATATGAAAATGTGCACAATTTCATGTAGAATACAACAAAAAATAATTCATGGTTGTAGCTTTTATCAGTTTTGAAATATTTTCATATAAATCATGGTAAGTGCCAAAATTTCAACCTTCGGTCAACTTTGACTCGACCAAAATGGTCGAAAATGCAATTGTAAACTAAAACTCTTACATTCTAGTAATATTCAATCATTTACCTTCATTTTGCAACAAACGAGAAGTCTCTAGCACAATATTTCGATATATGGTGAATTTTGAAAAAACTTTATCCTTACCTCCGCATACACTAACTGCTGAAAATCTCAGAATTTCTTTAGTCACTTTGTCGTAATTTTTGCACAGTTTTATATTAGCCGTTACATAAAGTTTTATATATGAAAATGTGTGCAATTTCATGTAGAATACAACAAAAAATAATTCATGGTGGTAGCTTTTATCAGTTTTGAAATATTTTCATATAAATCACGGTAAGTGCCAAAATTTCAACCTTCGGTCAACTTTGACTCGACCGAAATGGTCGAAAAATGCAGTTGTAAGCTAAAACTCTTACATTCTAGTAATACTGTATTCAGTCATTTATCTTCATTTTGCAACAAACGAGAAGTCTAGCACAATATTTCGATCTATGGTGAATTTTTGAAAAAAACTTTTTCCTTACGTCCGCACATGCTAACTCTGCTGAAAATCTCAGAAATTCTTTAGTCACTTTGTCGTAATTTTTGCACCGTTTTATATTAGCCATTACATAACGTTTTATATATGGAAATGTGCGCAATTTCATGTAGAATACAACAAAAATAATTCATGGTTGTAGCTTTTATCAGTTGAAATATTTTAATATAAATCACGGTAAGTGCCAAAATTTCAACCTTCGGTCAACTTTGACTCGACTGAAATGGTCGAAAATGCAATTGTAAGGTAAAACTCTTACATTCTAGTAATATTCAATCATTTACCTTCATTTTTCAACAAACGAGAAGTCTCTAGCACAATATTTCGATTTATGGTGAATTTTTGAAAAAAACTTTCGTTACTTCTGCACGCGCTAACTCTGCTGAAAATCTCAGATATTCTTTAGTCACTGTTTCGTAATTTTTGCACCATTTTATATTAGCCGTTACATAATGTTTTATATATGAAAATGTGCGCAATTTCATGTAGAATACAACAAAAAATAATTCATGGTTGTAGCTTTTATCAGTTTTGAAGTATTTTCATATAAATCATGGTAAGTGCTAAAATTTCAACCTTCGGTCAACTTTGACTCGACTGAAATGGTCGAAAATGCAATTGTAAGCTAAAACTCCTACATTCTAGTAATATTCAATCATTTACCTTCATTTTGCAACAAACTGGAAGTCTCTAGCACAATATTTCGATTTATGGTGAATTTTTGAAAAAAACTTTTTCCTTACCTCTGCGTGGGCTAACTCTGCTGAAAATCTCAGAATTTCTTTAGTCACTTTTTCGTAATTTTTGCACCATTTTATATTAGCTGTTACATAACGTTTTATATATGAAAATGTGTGCAATTTCATGTAGAATACAACAAAAAATAACTCATGGTTGTAGCTTTAATCAGTTTTGAAATATTTTCATATAAATCACGATAAGTGCCGAAATTTCAACCTTCGGCCAACTTTGACTCGACCGAAATGGTTGAAAAATGCAATTGTAAGCTAAAACACTTACATTCTAGTAATATTCAATGATTTACCTTCATTTTGCAACAAACGGGAAGTCTCTAGCACAGTATTTCGATTTATGGTGAATTTTTGAAAAAAACTTTTTTTTACGTCCGCACGTTACGAATTCATGCATCATTTTGTGATATTTTCTCTGTGGTGCTTTGATCGTTTTACAATTTGTTATATACCAAAATCATCGCAATTTAGTGTACAATACAACGAAAAAAAATAGCTCATTACCTTTAACCGTTTTGCTCACAGCGCGATATGTATACAATTATGGATGAAATTTTTTTCGCGCTGTCATATATTCCAATATTTATATATGATAATGATATTTTTGTTCATTTATGATGGTTGCATACTAAACTTCAGGCAGTGAGAAAAAAAGGAGCCAAAAATGAACTCTTAATCTTAAAAACTAAGCGTGCTGTGATTTTTTGAAAAAACTTTCTTTCCGCTTCGGTGCTAACTCCCAAACCCCGCCGGCATACGGCAGACACTTTTGTAAATAGAGGCTCGGCGTTTAAGGTTTAACCTGCCCACGGACATGATGGTAACAAGAGCAGAGGTGGTTCCATCTGAACAGAGTGAAATTAATCAAAGGCACATTCAGTGCAACAAAAGGCACCACAAGGGTGTACTGTGCTAGTAACACAAAGTAAAAGGGGCATGTAGGTGCAAAGTTGAGGTACAATAAGTACAGATAGATGTGTAAGGACACAAGAATTGAGTAGCACATAAGTTCGATTAGTTTAAGGAGTACAGGGCAGTTAATATGCAAATTTATAATATATATATATAGGACTTAGTAGCCCAGTAAAAGGCTTGCTGTACTTTAAGTTGATAGGTTAGCAACACAAGGGTTGGATAGGCTAAGCATTTAGTCTGAGAAGATAAAATTCTGGAAAGGATTGCTCAGTAAAATCGATATAATGTAATACCTACATCCCCCTCTGATGGGCTAAATAATCTAGCGGGGTGGAAAACAACATCTAACACCCTAGGTCGTTTTTAAGAAAACAGCAGTAACGTTCCCTAGCGAATTATATATGACTATCCCACTAAAATTGAAAACAAAATATAAATATCATGCCAAAATTTAACTCCTATCAATGAGAAAATTTTTCTTTCGAGACTGAAGCTCATGAAAAATGGTTTTGTTATGATGCAAGTTTTGTGTTGTTATGAAATAATGCTCGTCTGAACGCTCAACCCTAGCAAATAAATGCTAACTTTGCAAGCCTGTGCCCTATTTAAAATTATAGTATGCAAGAACAGCCTAACAATGTAGCCACATACAAAACATCTGGCTCAGTGAAAATTAGAAATTTACCTTGCTGAAACTGCGTAGGGTTCAGACACAAAATCAAGCTCTAGCCATTGGCTTTCTACTGACCTTACGCGGGCTAAGACAGACTGCCCTTTGTTTACTTGAACACGCGCTTGGCTAAAATGGGCTAACTTTCCTAAATCGTGCAGTGAAACTGATTTTACTTTATAAATCAGAGTGGAGCCATGCCATTGCTATGATGTGCTAAGGTTTGCTAACCTGAGCGACGCAGATTTTAAGTGCTTATCACTCATGACTGGAATCTCAGCTTGTGTTTTTGTTTTTAATGTATGCACACGTTTTTCTTGGGGAATTTCTACAATTGTCAATCTTAAGCAAGGTCACTGGTGTTACTTGCCAGCCTTGGCCAGTGGAACGCTATAAAATGGCTGACAGTATTACAAAAAAACCAGAGTACTACTCTTTTAAGTCAAGTTACTACAAGGCATAATTATACTCAACAATTAATTACATTTACTCAAGAATTGATAACAATAGTTTACAAATTAATACTAGGGGCACATGTGAATAATAATAAATGAGCAGTGATTATAAAGAGTCAGCAGTGCCCTAAAAGATGAAATTCCTTGTCGCACGTGGATGGGTCCAGACGATGAATGCAAGGGCGAGCTGAGATTTTTCTTGGTCCTTCATGATAAAGGCATCCCTCTGGAAGAGAGGTGACGAGTGAACCATAGGATTGGCAAGAACTGAAGCCCTAATGCCAAGCAATTGAAATGATAAGGATTCTGTAACTAACAATGTGCCCATGAGTGGCACAGCTAATTGTAACTCACTTATATTGCAATTGTCACAAATTGGAATTAGACTAGCATGCAAATGATAGGTGGCAGGCTGAGAAAAGGATCGACTAGGGGAACAAAGGGAGGGTTTACTGATGAATGGAGAGAGAGAAATACACGTGGTGGATTATAAGAGAGACTTGGGGGGGAGTTCGTTAACAAAAGTCAAGAAATACTTCAGTAGAAGGAAAAACAGGCTGCCAAAATACTTGTCTTAGGTTTACCATCGGAGTCCAAAGCAACGATCCAGTATATGGGTATCCTGAACTGAGGCCTGTCTTACATGGGGCAGGGGTTGGCAGACCTGTGGAATGGTCAAGTGGGAACAAGGGACATTTGCTCGCTACCAGAGCTAAAACACTTGTGAGAGTGAACCCAGGTTCACGCAGTTGAGCTTGGGAGGCCAGGGTGCCTCAGGGTCCAATATGGCTGCTGCTTCAGGTAGCTACTTCCAATATTTGCAGTGGCTCTCTTGCAGCAACCTGGAACATGGGACATTTGGGTGCCTTAGGAGGAAGGATACAGGAAGGACAAAGTGAGAGAAATATGCTATGTGGGCAGTCATTTGCACTTCATTTGCTTTGGGGGCGGCCATTTTATGAGCGAGGGTTAACCCTGCACATAAAACTACCTGAGCATTTGACTTTACCTCCGTGGAAGATACAGTCGTCCCTCACCATATCTCGGTTCACTTATAGCGGTCTCAATGCATTACAGATTTTTTAATGTAATATATCTAAATTTGTATCGCGGATTTTTCGCTATATTGTGGGATTTTGTGGTATTTATTATTTTTTTGTGGCAAAATAAGCATTTTCTAGCCTAAAATTTTTATTTTCATTACTAAATGCATTTTTTGATAAAAAAAAAGATTTAGTAATTTTCAAATATTAATATTAATGTAAACAGTAAAAAATATATGGAATGCTAAACTAAAATCCCACAAACTCTCAAAACAGCTTACCAATGTACATAAACACCCCACTTCAACCCCTCTCTCTCTCTCTCTCTCTCTCTCTCTCTCTCTCTCTCTCTCTCTCTCTCTCTCTCTCTCTCTCTCTCTCTCTCTGTATACAATCTTTTAATGAAAAAACAGCAAAATCTCTATAAAACTTTATTGCACTTACAGAATAAACTATATTATCTATTGTTATCGTAATATATGTATAAGAAAACCGTTGTCCCGATATGCTGTAGGTACATGTTGCCATATTTTTTTTTTTCTCTACTGAACCGTGCTTCAGTACAAGTTTAGTAGTAGACTCTACTGTATGATTATCACACATATACTGTAATAGTACACCAGAGAATATTTTATCACTTTTGATCTTTCATTTCTAATCACTGTAAAAATATTTAAAATCCGAATTTCATACGTAAGCAACTCAAGGTTACTGTATACTCTCTCGTCCCCAGTTTGTCAAATCAAGACTTAGTCTCATCCCAAGCTACTGTGCTGAGACTTTGTTTATACATAGTAAACACCAGTTCTCTCTCTCTCTCTCTCTCTCTCTCTCTCTCTCTCTCTCTCTCTCTCTCTTTATACATAGTAAACACCAGTCTCTCTCTCTCTCTCTCTCTCTCTCTCTCTCTCTTCTCTCTCTCTCTCTCTCTCTCTCTCTCTCTCTCTCTCTCTCTCTCTCTCTCTCTCTCTCTCAATGAAATATTAATTACTGTATCAAACTTTTATGTACAAAATTAAAAATAATTCTCTTAATAAATTTGTTTCTTTTAGCAACAAAAAATGGTTTTCTAATTCTTTTGGTAGTAGCGAGCAGCTTCAGTCGGCTGATTCTCAGAATGTAAACAATACAAATGTGGAATGATAATTTTTTTTATGTATATTACGATGATAACAGATCAAAATAGTAATACAGTATACTAAATGGATTTTGTAAGGCGGTCCCCGGTTAATGGTGGGCTCGGTTAATGGCCATCCGGTTTTACGGCAATTTTCGGCGCTGAAAATTGCCGATTTCTGCTTGTCGCTGCCGATAATTGGGTATTGGCACCAATACATACCTAACAGAGGTGCTGGTAACTGAAAATCAGCCCTTTTCAGTGCTGATAAGCCCCGGAAATTGCTGATTTTCAATTAGCACCGATTTTCGGTTATCATCACACCCTCAGAACGGAACCCCCGCCGATAACCGGGGACTGCCTGTATTAATATGTTTATATTAATGTTAATATATGAAAATTAGTAAATCATTGTAACATGTACTACATACACAAGAGAATTTTTATCACTGTTGATGCTCTGTTCCATGAACTGTTGCTTAGGTTCAAGAGTGTAGAAAGTCTTTAAGTGCTTATGAAGTGTTTATAACAGTGTGGGAAAGGTTCATAAGAGTGTGGGAAGGGTTTATAAAGCCTTAAAATATATGCGTATACAGTAAATAATAAAATAAATATAAGGTCCCTACTTTGCGGATTTTTGCTTATCGCGGGGGGTTCTAGAACCTAACCCCTGTGTTAGGCGAGGGATGACTGTACTAGGTATGACGTATTGATGTTAATTATTAAGAGTTATAATAAATCAAGATCTAATACTTTACAGGTAGTCCCTGGGTTACGATGGGTCCGGCTTATGACGTTCCAAGGTTACGACGCTTTTCAAATATATTCATCAGAAATTATTTCCCGGTTTACAATGCATGTTCCGGGGTTAAGACACTTACGATACCAATCCTACGGAAGAAATATGGCTCGAAAACGGCAGAATAATAAAAATTTGCAGGTGTTTTTGATGAAAACTCAATTAAAATGCAGTTTACATCATTTTCAGTGCACCCAAAGCATTAAAAGTAAGGTTTTCTTTGGATTTTTTTCCATTTTTGATGATTTTTCGGCTTACAACGGGCCGTAGGAACGGAACCCCTGTAGTAAAACGGGGACAGCTTGTATATACTCTTTAAGAACAAACCCTTTGGACCAGCCCTGTAAGAGTTTGACATTTTTAAAAAATAATTGTAAAGCATAGCATGGAAGCAATAATCCAGTATATACTGGTGGTTCCAGGTCTGATGCTAGGCAATGGATATCAGGACTTTTTCCAAATGTTGAGGGCTGTGGTTCCTTAATGGCTTTACCATTTTTGATAAAGCTTTATGGTATTCTAGTAGTGGATAAAGAAATTTTGGTATGTAAAAGTAAAATTTTCATTTTTTATTAATTACTGTAGGCTTTGAGTATAGGCAGTCCCCAGTTAATGGCGGGCTCGGTTAACAGTGATTCGGTTTTATGGGGCTTGTCTAGTGATGAAAATCGGCAATTTTCGCCGCCAAAAATTGCCGATTTCTGATTATCGGCAACGATAATCGGGTATTGGCGCCTATACATACCTAATACAGGCGCCGATAACCCCCGAAAATTGCTGAAATAGCGCCGAAATCGCCAATTTTCGGTTAGCAGCAATTTTTGGTTATCATCACACCCTCAGAAACAGAGCCCCGCCGATAACTGGGGACTGCCTGTATGTTTTAGAACATAGAGATTTTACAGCGCTGAATTTATTTATTTGAAGGACGGGTAACCAGCTTCTGTTGGGTAACAGTGCACTCAGGGGTAGTTGGAAAAGGCAAAGAATGTAATTTTACACTTTAGGATGATTGCAGCTTTCATGGAAGTATGGTTGGTAATGACCTGAAGTTGGTGGGAATTACATGGAAGACACCCCAATGGAGGTCAGTGAGAGACCAAAACATTGGGAGACTGCTCTTTTCTGTATTAAGAATCAGCCATACTGTATTTATATGACTCATGGATTTTAGTGGAGGCTGCAAAACCCCCACATTGTGATAAGTGCATGGGCCCCATGACTATTTGGCACTTCCTGATTGAGTGCATTGGTTTGGGACCCTCCATATATATTTCAATTTAGAGGGCTGGGATGAGGAGGACCATTACTCTCTCTATAATTCTATGGAATGATGTATTGTCACAAACTGGGTGGTATGTTTGGATTTGTTGAGAAGCTGCCTGTTTGCAAAAAAAGAAATTTATTCTTAATTTTATTTTTGATACAAAAAATTGTAGATATTTAGTATAAATGGATGGTTTATTGATTACATATATCTGGAATTGCTTAAGGACATTGTATAGCAAATAAATGGTTTACAACGTCAATAATCCTTCTTGTTATGCCAGTCTACAGAAACTAACCAGTCAATCATTTTATATTTTACAATGATTCCTACTCATTAACCCAATAAATTTGTAGTAGACAAGTATAATGATTCCTACTCAATAAATTTATGGCAAATATTCTTCCTACCATAGTGAGGAAGAAGCTCATTTGAATGGCAAAACTCATGCACATTAAACATTTTTGCTAAATAAATTGTTGTTAGTTCAGTTTGAAAGGTTTGCTGTCTGTTGCATTTGCAGATTTAAGTACTTGCTAATGGATGGTTTCTGTGTCAAGAAAAGTAATGCGTAGAAAATAAACATTTTTTCACCTTTGAAAATGACCAAGCCACTGGTTATACAGCATACTAAAGATAGAAGGATGGAGTCTCCATTATTTGGCATTTCGAGAGAGATTTTAGTTTGGTTGAGTTTTGTAAGTCTTGCATGCTAAGGAAGAAGGAAACTTTACCAAAATTAAAGATAGGTTTGATTAAAGCTTTTATTTGTATGACAGGTGAAGACATCGTTTTTTTGGCAACAGACATAAACTTACCAGGTGCAGTAGATTGGGTTATGATGCAGAGCTGTTTTGGTCATCATTTTATGTTAGTACTCGAGAAGCAAGAAAAATTTGATGGTCATCAGCAGTTTTTTGCAATTGTTCAACTTATAGGATCAAGAAAACAAGCAGAAAATTTTGCATATAGGTAAGTTGTAAAGTTTTTCATGAAATTTGTCCTATTTTTTGTTTTCACTGTATAATTATTTTAGCGGATTAATTATTTGGTTTTTGTGCTTAAGTAAATTAAAACATCATAAGGTTCACTGGGACTAGTTTTTTAAACTTAAGAATTCATATAAAAACCAGACCTAAGACTTATGTGCTAGTATAGATGAAGAGGTTATAACTTTACAAAATAAACTAAGCAGTTGTTGATGATTAAGCAGGTTCTTCCCAGGTTAAAGACATTTCTTCCTTGAGTGTCATTGCGTTTATTCATCCTCTGAAGTTTCATGGTATCAGTTTCACCTTGTATGAAAGAACTTATTCTTTATAAAACAGGTCCACCTATAATAAGCATTAAAACTCATAACAAGCAGTGGCAAAAAATTTTTACCAAATATTGATGCAAACAAAATAATTTTGATTTGCAAAATTACTGAAAAATCCACAAGAATAAACAGATGTCCCCAGAATCAAAATAAGGAAAACGGATATACAAGTCTCGCAGGAAAGGTGAAAGAAAAATTCAAAGACACTGAGGTTTCATCTATTTTTCAAGACATGTTACAGTGATCGTGTTCTGAGAAAAAGATGAAAGCTTGTCTTCGAATTTTCTTTTCACCTTTCCTGAGAGCCCTTGTATATATTTATATCCCACAGGACCATTATAGTATTGGATGAAAATGAAATACTGAACACAAATGGGTAACCTCTGCAACACAGCTGTGGCAGTTATTTGGGATGAATCTTACCTGCTGTTAAAGATAGCTTATATCTCCTCATCGATAGGCGAGCCAGCATTCAAACAAAAGATCACATAGCTGACCTGGAAGACTGCCTAGTTCACCTGTTCTCCACCAGGCGTGTTTTGAATGTTCTACCTGTTGTCAGAATTCTCCATGCTGCCATTATGTATAGGTGCTTGTTGGTATTTATGGTTTTGCTGTTTGCTGCTTTCACAGCACAGTACTGCACTTTTATTTTTCCTTGGATGTCTTCCACTGGAAGCAAGGCCAAGAACATCAGGTTCTGTAGGAATGATCACTACACTAGCAGGATCTTGATTTTTTTAGGAGATACACAGTGCCGGCTGCAATGGTATAAAGTGTCATCTTGTGAATAGATGTGAGGAAGTAGGGATTTTTGAAGGACTTTTTGCTTAAGTTCGTTAGTATAGGAAGAGAAGGAAGCACATAGATTGCGAAAGCAATTTGTTAGGTCAGGTTATCAACCTGTCATTTCTCCCCCTTCTCCAGGTCCTTCATCTGTAGTTATCCATACTCAAGTCTAGGCTTTTCCTTTGTTAATGCTTTAGTTAGTACTGAGACTTCCTTTTCAGCTCTGCCTTCCACCCCTTTCAGTTCAGGAAAAGTGTATTGAGAAGTTAAAACAAGGTGTAAAGTTTATTTTAGAGTCAGTAAAACGGTTTTGACTGAATTTATGTTGGGGAACCATGCCGGTCCCCCCTATTAGTGAGCAATCATTTTCATGTTCTTTCCCTGTAAGAAATATGGTGTTGGCTCTCTCACCCATCTGAAGCCCGAGCCTAGGACTGCCTTGTGACAATTTGGAGAGTCTACTGTCAGAGAACTGGGTCAATTCTTGGGATGATGTGGTTCTGTGCCCATCTTCACCTGTTTCTTGTTTTCACACTCTGAGTCTCATTTAATATGTTTCCATCTAGTAATGAGGCTGTTGGCACCAATAGGACTAATGATGTAGGTACTGTATAGACAGTGTTATTAATATGTCTAGTGAGTTGTTCTAATTCTGATGTAATTTTGACCGAAATGATTGTTAAATCATTCTCTTCTTCCTCTATTTCTCATTCTTAATCCTCGTGTGATATTCCTTTCAATCTTGGAAATGCACCTGTTTGCTTTTTACATGCTGTTTCTTTGGCTGTTAGTGAGTCTCTTCATTCTGCCTCTGTTAATGTTTCTCTTTCCAATCTACCATGGTTACAGAATCTTCTGTTGTTTCTAAGGTAGATGCTGTTTTAGCTGCTTTGCTTTCAAAAGATATGTCTGGGAATGCTCTTAATTGGGTTGAGTCATGTTTGGACAAGGGGATGGGTCAGGTGTTGCTATCACTCCTCTTCCCTCCTCCCTCAACCTTCCTCCCCCAACCTCTCCCATTGTCTTTACACCTCATCTTGTGTTGACTTAGGAGAGCAGCTGCAGATTTGCTTTTTCTTCAGTTTCCCCTTCCATTGAGTCGGAGATTTGTTGCAAGGAGTCAGCTGCTGTCGCCCTGATGTCTCCTCTGGTGGGAGAGGAATTTGCATCGGAGTCTCTTCACTTTTTAGGTATTTGCTGGAGAGTAGCGCTTCACTTTATCTTCTTTTAGTGGAGGAAAGAGGTTCTGTAGAGACTAGGTCTCTAGTATGTCATTGCCTATTAGTCTCTGAAGAAACCCAAGCATTCTCCTTCAGTTAAATGAGATTTCTAATACTTTGGCACACAAAGCTTCTTTCAAGTCTGCAAGCTGTTGTCTTTCTGGTTTTTTGAAGTCATTGAGAGCCACTTCTTATGATGCAGGGACGTTATTGGTGTTTCAACTGTCTTTGGTCGACGATTCTGACATATTTGCTTGTCTAGATCCTTTGAAGAGACTTGCTCTAGAGACTTTCAAGGTTCTTTTAGTCCAAGTCTCTTTTTAGAATTATTATAGCTGTATCTTTTGTTGAGCTTTTGCTCGGTACAATTGCTGCCTCTCTGTACCAACTTAGGTAATTTGTGGTGCTTTCAGGTATCAAAGCATGGGAGGAGTCATTAGATTTTTTGCTTGGCTGGACAAGGCTATTTTGGACACAGCAGTCGTATAGTCTCATGCTTTTGCTAACTTTGTTTTGAGGAAGAGAGAACAATTGTGTTCCTATCTTTTATCTAAGGTCTCTCCTGAGAAGATGGCAGCAGTTTTGGTTCCCCTTTGCCTCACCTTCTTAATCTGATTCTTTTTAAGCCAGTTCTCAAATCAGGCATGAAAAGGCCTACTCCTCTTCCTTTGGTCCTCCAGTCAAGATTCGTTCTTCCTCGTCTCAAGACTTGTCTTCGGCTGCAAAGACCTTTCATAAATCCACATCAGGTTTTAGTAAGAGTAAAGTTGCTAAGATTATTAGGAAGAAATTAAGTTTTCTCTTCTTATATTCTCGTAGGAGGCAGATTGCAGGCCTTTTGGCATGTTTGGAGAGACTTAAGGGCAGAACATTGGGCGGTGGAGGTACTGAATGAGGGCTTTCTGTCTCCTCCTGCAACATCTTTTCCTATAGCTTTTGCATTGCATCTTCACCAGCCCGAGAAGTATCTGGTACTTCAGAAAGCAGTGATATCATTATTAGAGAAGAATGTAATTGGGCAGGTGTCAGGAAAGTCCCTGGAGTTTTACAAACAACTTTTTCTGGTGCCAAAGGTGTCCAGAGGTTGGCGCCCAGTGCTAGATGTGTAGACATGCAGGACGCATATATCCACATTCCAATAAATCCTTAGTCACACAAGTTCCTTCGTTTTGTATTTGCAGGGAGTGCATTTCAGTTCAAGGTGCTTTTGTTTCGGGCTATGTACAGTGCCTCAGGTATTCACAAGGATTTTGGCACTAGTAGGGGCATGGTGTTACCTTGTAGGTGTCACCTTATAGGAGTAAGAATTCTTCTTTACTTTATTCGACTGGTTAATGTTGGCCAACTCTTTCAACGGAATTCTCAGAGCCAAGGATCTGTTACTCTTTTTGGCTGAGTCACTGGGCATCATGATCAATTTTCAGAAGTCTGCCATGATTCCAACTCAGTCTATTCTCTATATGGGGACAAGGATAGACTCGCAGTTTTCAGGCTTTTCCATCTGAGAAATGAGTAGACAACAACTTATTGCATCTCGGAGAATTTTGGCCCTTAAGGAAGCTCCCCGTTAGAAAGTAGCTTGTTCTTTTGGGACACATGGCATCTCAAGAAAAATTTGTTAGATTAGTGAAAGGAAGGTGGGACAGGAAGTCTGCTCATTTATTCTCGGTCTCATTAAGTCTTTGAGAGATGTTAGCATGATGGAAGGATCATCGAAGACTGCTGACAGGATCATCCGTAGGAGTAAAGAACCCAAACCTCACCTTATTTTCAGATCCTTCAATGACAGATTGGGGAGTGTACCTGGGCACCTAGAGAAGTCTGGGATATGGTTGTCACAAGAGAGAGAGTTGCACATAAACAACCTGGAATTGTTAGCTGTATGGAAGCCTGCTTCAGTGCGAACACTGGCCAAAGACAAGATCATAGCAGTGTTGCCAGACAATACAACCTCTTTAGTGTATGTCAGGAACCAGGGCGGCATGAGGGCAGTGACAAAGTTTCAAATTACTTATATGGGCTGAATTCAGGAACATTGTTTTGATTCCACAGTTCTTTCCAGGGAAGGACAATGTTCTGGCAGATCAGTTGAGCAAGAAAGGACAAGTCTTGCCCACAGAGTAGTTGTTAAATCCGATCCGCAAGTCTGTCTCTCACTATGGTGTCTGTGGGGAGTGCCAGATGTGGACTACCAGTGTATTGTTCTCCATGCCAGGACCTCAGACGTGGGCAGTGGATGCATTTCTTCAGGACTGGTCCAGCCTGGATGCTTATGCTTTTCCCCCATTGCAGTAGTAAGGAAAGTGCTGAACAAGTTTTGGGAAGCAAAGAATTGCAGAATGACTTGTAGTGCCTTGATGGCATCAGAGAGGGTGGTTTCAGATCTGGCACTTTCGGTAGATCTCTCTCAAATTCTTCCATTAAGGAAGGATCTACTCAGACAACTGAATTCCATGTGGTTCCACCAAAGCCTCCACATGCTATACTTAACTGCTTGAAGACTCTCAACTGTCTGATCTGAGCAAGGGGGTTTTCTAAGGTATCTCAGAAATCTATCCTTAAATCGTTGACTGCGATTGGCAATGCTGTGAAACGGCCCAATGGGCGTTCTCTTTAAACCCTCATAAAATCAGTAACCAGCTAGCTATTGCGTGAGAGTTGTTATGGTGTATCCCTAAGGTAAGCCTGTCTTAATTAAGTTTTACGTAATATGGACATAATAGATGTGGTCATATGGCTCATGTCACCAAAACTATTAGAGACAGTTCTGCACTGTGGATGTTCAAATGGTCTTCAGTGTGACTCTAAAAGGCACACAGCCTGAATGATTGATGGCATGGTCAAGAAAAAATGTGTAGAATTTCAATATATTGTTATTTTATAACAGATTTATTAGTCTCATGTATGTACATGCACACACACACATAAATATATATATATATATATATATGTATATATATATATATATATATATATATATATATATATATATATATATATATATATATATATATATACATTATATACATATATATATATATATATATATATATATATATATATATATATATATATATATATATATATATATATATATATATATATATATATATATATATATATATATATATAAAACCTTTGTATGTTTTCATGTGTACATGAAATTTGTAGGTTTAGGAATATATATAAACATGAATATAATACATATAAGATGCACATACATGTTACAGACAGACACACATTAGGAAACATATACAGGCTGTATATTTGGCAATATGGTTTTGTATTTTATAAATAAAAGTATTTATATACAAGTAAATTATTTAGGTCTTCTGCAGATCTGTATACAGTAGCCCATCATATATATATATATATATATATATATATATATATATATATATATATATATATACATACATACATACATACATACAAGCATTACATACACACATACATATATAGACTGATATACAAATTACCCATTGTCCCAATATGATGAAAAGTTAATTTGTTTTCTTATGTAGAACAAAACAGAAAGAATATTAATTTTATACTTGTACTCTAAATACTACATGATTTCCTTCATCATACAAAATATAAATAACATATTAATTTTTTTAGAAGTAAAAATGTTTACCAAACTGATTTATTTTTTCTACTGAATTTATATAATATAATCTACGGTTAAAAGGATAGCATTTTGTTGATCTAATGATAATGTTTTCTATTTTTTACTAATTAAAAAGGGCTTTAAATTTTTCAGTAATGAATAAAGTGTCTAGTTAATGTTCTAGTTTAATTTAATTAATTTCCAATATATTACAATAATATTTTGGTATTTAGCACAAGATTACACAAGCTCATTTATGGAGCACATAGCAGTTGTTAAATCAAGACTAGAGACAATTTTGGCCTTGTATGAGGCAGTTGTATGTGTACTGCCCTGGTGTCGTTCTAAAGGGATTTCCAGCACCCTTACCTCTGTAGACATTATTAAGTTCTTTCTCTTTTTTTTAGATAATAAGAATCTTTCAGTTGCTGCTATTCAAGGGTATAGATCCATGCTTTCCTCAGTTCTGTGTCGTGGATATCTCAAACGATCTAGATCTTGAGGTGTTGAGATTAAGATTGAAGTTTCCAGAGTTTTGTATCAGTCCCTGTCATGGAGATTAGACATAGTTTTGAGATTTTAACATGCAAATCCTTTTGAGCCTTTGGACTCAGCTTTTTTGAGGTTTCTGATGATGAAAAAGTGTCTTTTTGGTAGCTCTAGCAACAGTGAAAAGAGTGAGTGAATTGCAAGCTTTCTCAAAGAAGGCAGGCTTTTGTTAAGGGAATATTTTATTTTGTATGCCTTTATTCAGGGCTAAGAATGATGTTGAAGCAAAGCAATTACCAAGAATGGTTAAGGTAATGAAAAGTTATTTAGATAGGATTAAGCCTGTAAGGGGCAAAGTTAATCATTTATTTTGTGGTGTTAGAAAGCCTACCACTCCCTTATCTAAGAACACAGTCTTTTTTTTTTTTTAAGATTTTAATAAGACTAGCACATGAAACAGTGGACCCAGATCTCTTACCTTTATTGGAGGTAAATATTCATAGTGTAAGAGCAGTTGCTACATCATAAGTAGAAATTGCGTTCAAAAATTGTAAAGCCCTTAGTCCACTAGTAGTACTAAGGAAAGTCTTTTCCTGAACTGAAAGAAAAAGCATTCAATTTTTAATCCTGGGTGTTGGTTCTGTGGGGAGCACAAAGGCACATTTGTTGTAAAGGAGCATACCTTTGTAATTTTAGGTATTTATTTTAGTTGACTGTTCTTTTTTTGGTCTTTCGGACCCAGGGTCATGCAAGTCTTGCACCCTGGACAGATTCTGCCTTCTGGAAGCAGTATTATCCTTGGAGGATTCCAGATTAGGTAAGAATGTTTTGGGTTTCATACAAGAAGCTCTTAGCTCACTTGGCTGAGTGGATTTTGTCTACCTGCATAACCCACCATCCTTTTTTCTGTGTGGGAATCAGCTGTCTTTAACAGTAGGTAAGATTCATCCCTAATAATATAAACTTTCATAATAAAATATGTTATTTGGATACTTACCAACTGTAAAAATAGACCCTACCCAGCCTCTCCACAACTGGGGTGTCAAGGAGAATTTTGACAAGAGCTAAAACTTTTGAAATACACCTGGTGGAGAACAGGTGAAGTAGACAGCCTCCTGTGTTGTCAGCTATGCAATCTCCTTTTGTTTGAATGCTGTCTCGCCTATCGCCGTGGAGATATAAGCTACCTTTAACAGTTGGTAAGTATCCAAATAATAAATTTTATTATGAAAATTTATATATTTCTCAGCATCAATGCTGTTTTTTGCCATAAATAAATTGGAAGCTTATTGTGTATCCTTGAGGCCAAAGGAAGAAGTTACATTGCTAGATAATTGATCAAAGGAAGAAGTTAACATTGCTAGATAATGATCAGAATTCCTTTTTGTGATCTCTGAATAAAGTGTTTAAATTACACTTACTTAAAGTAGTTTATAAACAAAGTTATTATAAAAAACAAAGAAATATACAATTTAACAAAGATTCATTCTCATATTAGCAGAATGTGGTAGATGCCTCAGCAGAAGAGTAGTAACTGTTTCAGCAGAAGAGTAGTAACTGTTTTCTATCAATATTGCTGGTACAGTATCTTTGCTTTACTCGAACTGAAATGAACAGTGACTGCAGTAAAATGTTATTCTTGTTGTGAATAATTTTAGCTTTTTCTAAGAATAAAAATTTGTTGCATAAACCTGTGTCCAATACTATTAAAACCTTGAAACAGTGGGTCACTGTTGTCCAAGAAAATATAGGATGAAACATAGGTTAGCAGTTATTATCATATGCATCATTTGGTTATCTGTTCAAGTTTGTCAGTTCACTAGTATCTCAACTTGAGAAGAGCTTATTAAATATTAAAATCTGTGAAATTGAAAAATGCAAAAAGGAGCATTTTTACTAGAAACAAATTGAAAACTACAGTAACCAACATGATGTACTGGTCAATGTCAGTGCCATATTACTGCAATGCACTGAGATATAAAATGCATGCAGTGCTTCAGCCAAAATAAAGCCATTGACTCATGGTAATTTTTCCAGTACAAACAATCTGTATATAATAAATGCGTATCATGTTTTCTTATTCTAAACCCAGATACTGTTACTATTATGGGTCATGATACAAATACTATAGTGAAGAGCCTTGATGGCTCAGTCGGTTACAGCAGCAGCTTCGGACTTCGTAGAGGTCTGTGGCGCGGGTTCAAATCCGCAGCTGACTGATCAGAGAGGCGGACACTTTGATATCCGTGTAGACATCCCGGGATTATATATGTAATCAACGGATAGGTTTGCTTAAAAAGCAAATGGGTGTTACAGACTAAATACACACACAAAACAAAGCCACTACAACACCTTCTAAAAAACATAACAAACGTCTCACACGTCTTGAACTCTCGCCCTACCCGGCGCAACAACTTCGCTGCTGGGAAGAAAGGGCGTTGGGTCGGGTATGATACATGTAACATACGCTACCGGGGTCTAAGCGATGTCAGGCAGGGCAGCCGATCGAGACTACGGTCTACCCCAAAGCCAAATCAAAAGTCCTTCAAAAGAAGGCATCGTGCTTACCCCATACAAAAATGGGAAAAAAAGCACGTTAAAAAAAGAAGAAGAAGAAGAAGATACAAATACTATAGTGAAGGTTAAAAACCATAACAGGGCTTAACACTGAATTGTGGAACTGGAGTATCATACTGTGGGTGTAGGTGTAGCTGTACCATGGGTACCTGCTGGTAGGCTAGTTGTAAACTTACTGTTTGACTGTACTGTAAAAGAAAAAATGCAGACTATAAGTTGCCAACAGGGTTTACATATCACTAAGCCACCCACAAAACATCTGGTTAAAATAGGTGAATGTGGTGCAACCTGATTTTTATTTTTTTTTTATTTCATTATAATGACTTACCAAAACACTGTAAAAGCTTTTATCTCTTTAAAATCGACACGTCCGAAATATAAATTTTCAAACTTTGTTTGGAACGCTGATATAATTGGCGGGAGACCCAACCCCACTGGATGCCGGTGGGGGTGGTGTGGCAGGAGACATACCCATGAACCCAGGTCAGTCATTCTCGGGCGTATTGGGAACGCATCTTGCGCGTCCGTCTGCCTCAAACTGTTTGGTTTCCTTTGTCTCCTTGCGCTTAGTTGTGGCGTCTCTCCTTGGTGAAGTACTCAATTTCCTGTTTATTAATCTAGCTAGCCTAGCTCTGTGAATTGGTAGCTATGTCGGATTCAAGTTTCTCGGGATCCAGGGTTTGCGCATGAATTTGAAGATATGCTCAAGAAATACTCTATGAAAACATTCCCAGGAACTCCAGAATGTAAAATCTGAGCATCCTTACTTGCAATGTTGATTATAACTTGAAACCACAACTATGACATATCTGAATGACTGCTGTAGATTTTCTACCTGACAATGCAGAAACCACAACTATGACATATCTGAATGACTGCTGTAGATTTTCGACCTGACAATGCATTGTTATATAGAATCTTTCATTACAGTGGGAACTATGACAGTCCTTACAACTATAGTTGTATGATAGTTGGGTTCATTAGAACCCATTAATCATAAAAGGCCTTACTCCATGCAGAACTAATTCCAGTGTGGCACAATTATCCTGAAAGGAGTGTACCCATTCAACCCAGCTGGCCTCCTGCTGCTGCTTGTATCCTTACTCATTTTGTTGTCTGACTTTATAGCATTACCATCTCGGCAGTGCTCTCTCAGATATTGTGTGTGTGACCTAGCCTTTTGTGCCTTCTTGGTGTGTGTATATTTGTGTGTTGGAGGGAACTGACTTTTGCCTTCTTCCTTCAAGGAAATTTAATAAGGAAGGGGTTTTACTTAATAATACGATGTATTATTAAATACACTTGGATATCTCCAGATATCCGGGCAAAAAGAATGTATTGGCCAACAAACTAAGTTGTCAGGATCAGGTACTAAGTACAGAGTGGTCTCTACATCAGGAGATAGCAGACAAGCTCTTCCATCTGTAGGGAGACCAGTGATAGACCTATTCACCTCAAGATTCAACAGGAAGTTGGAGGTCTTGTTCAGTGGCTCCAGATTCCTTCGCAGTGGCAAAAGATGCCCTGCAACACCTATGGGACAATCTGGAAGTCTACACATTCATTCCATTTTGCCTGATCCGTCATGTCTTGAACAGAGTGATGATTTCAGAATCTCAGGATGACCTTAGTAGCTACCTTTGTGGCCTCAAGCAGAATGGTTCCCAGACTTGCTAGCTCTGATGTTAGCAGTTCCGAGAGAAATTCCTGCATGGCACAATTTTCTGTGTCAGCCTCACGTGGAAAGATATCATTATCCAGTAGGGTCCCTATCTCTTCACAGCTGGAGGCTAACCAGTATCTCCTGCAAGCGAGAGGCTTTTCTCGCAGAACAGTGGCAGAGATGTCTGGCTATCTCAGGAGATCTACCTCAGCTGTGTACCAGGGAAAATGGGCCACCTACTGTGATTGGAGTCGTTGATGGGATTTCTCTCCAGTCGGAACCTCTGTTCAACAGATATATAGTTGATTTCCTGGTTTTCCTTTGCACAGAAAAACATCGTTTGGTTTCTGCCATTAAGGGCTATAGGGTTGCCGTGGGAGTGGTTCTTCACTTAAAAGATGTGAACATAGCCTCCTCTTTGGAAATCTCAATAATGCTCAAAAGTTTTGAACAATCTTGTTCTCCTAGAGAACATAAACTGCCTACCTGGGACCTAACTCTGGTACTTAGTAGTCTCAGTCGTGCCCCTTTTGAACCATTACGACGGTCATCTGGCTGAAGCTTGACCCTCAAAACAGTATCCCTATTGGCCTTAGCTTTGTCGAAAAGATTCGGAGAACTCCATGGTCTGTCTTTTGATGTAAAACATACCAGGGGTTGGGAGTCTGTAGCCTTCGAATTTGTCCCGGAATTCATAGCTAAGACCCAGAATCCCTCGGTTCATGATAAAAGATTTGATTCCTTCTTTATCCCTTCCCTGGGAGATTTTGTTGATAACAGTCCGGATGAATTGCTTCTTTGTCCCGTAAGGGCGCTCGTACCTTTATAAAAAGGACTCATGACCTCAGACCAGGGTGTCGGAGACTTTTTGTAACTGCAGGCTGAAACAAGAAAGAAGTGTCCAAGAATACCATCTCCTTTTGACTGCGTGAGGTAATTAGACATGCCTACATGTCATCTTCAGCCTCTAATGCCAATACAGTACATGCAAGAGCACATGTTCTTAGGGCTTTAGGCCCTTCCTTGGCATTCAAAAAGAACTGGTCTGTTCAGAGGATTCTGAAGGCTGGTTCTTGGCTTCACCAAATCACCCTCACATCCTTCTACCTAAGGGATGTTGCCCACAGGTCCTTGGACACTTTTTCCTTGGGTCCAGTGGTGGCTGCTCAACAAATTATGTAGCTCATCCAGTGTTCCCAGCGGGACAGTTTGTATTTAACCTAAGATGATGGTATGAAAGTGAGAGTGATTGAGATGACTGGTCTTTTTCCCTTTCCATTTTCCCTTCCTTCTCTACCAGCGGGCAGTGAGAAGGTTGATCCATCATAAGCTGGAACTGGCGAGATGCAGGTGAGTGAGCAACCTTACTGTTAGAGTTTTTAATATTCTACTCGAATATAGCCTGTCAGTAGCAAGCCCATCATCTCTCTAGCAAGGAGAGAGGGGATTGATAACAAGATTAGGTGGCTACGTTAGTTTGTTATCCAAACAGATATAGATTTTTAACTTCCACCCATGCCATGAATCTCTGCATTGTATTTTAGCCCAGTAATATGACTGTTAGATACCCTTCTATCTAACAAGTCAGAGGCTTGGGTCCCCTTCCTTTGAATTCTCGTATTCAGGAAGTGTGACCAGGTGTGGTGAACCTCCAGTCGGTTCAAGATTCTCTTACCTCCCACCAAAGATGTGTCTATCCTAATGTTAAGACCCAGGTTTGATTCGCATATGAACAAATGAAAAATTTTAAAATTAATATGTATTTTTCATTGCTAACAAACCTGCAGTCTTGACATTTACTGTCCACCTTTAGTCACCCCTCTTTTAGTTAACCCTGGGATGGAAGAAAACTAAATATGTCACGGTTGAGATTAGGTCGCTGCCTGCATCCTCCCTCATCCCCGCAACTGATGCCAGATGCCACCAGTTCCTCGCATAAACAATTCCTATTTTTTTTACCGGTTTCCAGCTGGTGCTAGAAGATTTTATCCGAATGTTAAGACCGCAGGTTTGTTAGTTATGAAAGATACAAATTAATTTTAAAATTTGTCATTTTGATTGATATATCAGAAGCTGAAGAAGACTTCATGGTTTTTCATGGAAGTCAGTAATCAAGAAACTTAGGAGATAGAAACCACTGGGCTCAGTGGAATCATGCAGATGTTATTTTAACCCTTAAACGCCTATTGGACGTATCATACGTCGACTAAAATTGTCTGTTGGGTGCCGAGTGGACGTACCATACGTCGACTACAAAAAATTTCAACCTTTGGTCAACTTTGATTCGACCGAAATGGTCGAAAAACGCAATTGTAAGCTAAAACTCCTACATTCTAGTAATATTCAATCATGTACCTTCATTTTGCAACAAATTGAAGTCTCTAGCACAATATTTCGATTTATGGAATTTTGAAAAAAACTTTTTTTCTTACGCATTGGCGGTAACTCAGCCGAAAATTTCATAAATTCTTTCGTCATTTTGTCGTAATTTTTGCACTGTTCTATATTAGCCGTTACATAAAGTTTTATATATGAAAATGTGTGCAATTTCATGTACAATACAGCAAAATACAACCCATGGTTGTAGCTTGTATCAGTTTGGAAATATTTTCATATAAACCACGATAACTGCCAAAATTTCAACCTTCGGTCAACTTTGACTCGACCAAAATGGGCAAAAAACGCAATTTTAAGCTAAAACTCTTACGATCTAGTAATATTCAATCATTTACCTTCATTTTGCAACCAATTGGAAGTCTCTAGCACAATATTTTGATTTATGGTGAATTTTTGAAAAACTTTTTCCTTACGTCCGCGCCAGAAATTCTTTAAATCACGTTGTCGTAATGTTTGCACTGTTTTATATTAGTCGTTACATAAAGTTTTATATATGGAAATGTGCGCAATTTCATGTAGAATACAACAGAAAATAACTCATGATTGTAGCTTTTATCAGTTTTGAAATATTTTCTTATAAATCACGATAACTGCCAAAATTTCAACCTTCGGTCAACTTTAACTCGACCGAAATGGTAAAAAAATGCAATTATAAGCTAAAACTCTTACATTCTAGTAATATTCAATCATTTACCTTCATTTTGCAACAAACTGGAAGTCTCTAGCACAATATTTCGATTTATGGAATTTCTGAAAAAAAATTTTTTCCTTTTTTATAAACATCTCAGAAATTTTCGTCATGTTGTCGTAATGTTTGCATCGTTTTACATTAGTCGTTACATAAACTTTTATATATGAAAATGTGTAATTTCATGTAGAATACAACAGAAAATAGCTCATGGTTGTAGCTTTTTATCAGTTTTGAAATATTTTCATAAATCGATAACTGCCAAAATTTCAACCTTCGTCAACTTTAACTCAAACGAAAAGGTAAAAAAACACAATTGTAAGCTAAAATATTCTAGTAATATTCAATCGTTTAACTTCATTTTGAAATAAATTGGAAGTCTTAGCACAATATTTCGATTTATGGTGAATTTTTAAAAAAGATTTTATATATGAAAATGTCGTAATATTTGCGCTTTATATTAGTTTACATAAAGTGAAAAGTACAATGTACAGTACAAAAAAATAACTCATGGTTGTAGCTTTTATCAGCTTTGAAATATTTCCATATAAATCACGATAAATAGAAAAATTCGACTTTTGGTCAACTTTAACACGACCGAAATGGTCGAAAACTGCAATTATAAGCTAAAACACTTACAGTCTAGTAATATTCAATCAATTAGCTTCATTTTTCAACAAACGGGAAGTCTCTAGCACAATATTTCGATTTATGGTGAATTTTTGAAAAAAACATTTTTTACGTCCAGCGCGTTACAAATTCATGCATCATTTTGTGATAATATTTTCTCTGTGTTGCTTTGATCGTTTTTAAAATTTGTTATATACCAAAATCATCGCAATTTAGTGTACAATACAACTAAAAAATAAACTCATTACCTTTAACCGTTTTGCTTACAGCGCGATTTGTATACAATTATATACAAGTTTTTTTTTTTTTCGCTGTCATATATTCCAATATTTATATATGATAATGATATTTTTTCATTTCTGATGGTTGCATACTAAACTTCAGGCAATGACAAAAAAAAAGGAGCCAAAAATGATCTCTTAATCTTAAAAACTAAGCGTGCTGTGATTTTTGAAAAAACTTTTTCTGCTTGGCGCTAACTCACCGAACGCCGCCGGCATACGGGAGACGTTTTTGTAAATAGGGTTTCGGCGTTAAAGGGTTAACTGAAAATAAAATATTAGTATACTAACTGGAGTGTATGGCAGAAAATACAGAATGAGGAAACAAAGCTTGATGATTGGAAATTGGAGTCTTAGCAATGGTACCAAAGAAAGGTGAAATGACTGCATGTGGTAACTCTACAGACATTGTATGTTCGTTGGTTTTACCAGCTTAATCTTAATAGGCTTGAGAAAGAAGTTGACAAAGTGCTTGGAGAACAAGCTGGTTTTAGAGAAGGCAGGAGTTTCATAAATCAGAGATTATTTAAGAAAAATATTGTGCAGCAGTGTATGGAATTTAAAAATTCCTTCCTGATGGCTTTTGTTAATTGTGAGTAGGCCTTTAACACTATCTTCAAACAGTATTTTGGAAGGTTTTGCATCACCATTGTGGTCCCATTAAATACCAAAAGCTAAATGAAATTTTCCTTGAATGAAGTAGGTGCAAGGTGAATGGTTGTGAAGTCCTGCTTAGTGAATTTGTTGTAAATAGTAGGGTGCTAAATTAAAATGTTGTTACCTTTGATGTTTGCCTTTTTTATGGGTTTTATAGTGGAAAAAGTGATCAGAGATGGAATTGAAGGTTTAAATAAGAGTGATTAGGAAGTTGACCGACTTTAAATATACAGATGATGTTTTAGTTAGCTAATCACGACAGGATTTACCAAGACTGTTGAATAGAATGCGTTGTTTATCAAGATTGATGGGACTAGAGGTAAATCTGAGAAATACAGAAATATTGAGGGTGAGTGTATACAAAGGGATGAAATAAATGAAGTAATACCAGATGGTGAAAAGATTGATGTTGAATCTTTCAAATATTTAGGAACAGAGATATCCAATGCAAGTTGTCTTGGATCGGATTTAATAAATTTAAAAAAAGACAAAACAATGAACAGGTTGAATGAGATTTGGAAATCAAACTGAATTTGCATGAAGAAGTAAGATTATATCGCAGTATGATCTGTATTGTTGTATAGATGTGAATTATGGTATAAAAATGAACCTCATCCATAACTGAATGGAGAAGTCAGGTTTCCATTAATGCTGTTTAATTACAAAATTTTATTACATGAACCCATGCTCCAGTAACATTATGGTGTTTGCTTCTCAGCAAAAAGGGATTTTGTCCATTTGTAAACTACCCTTAAAGAAGACTGGCAAGATATTGAGAAATTATACCGTATGAGAAAAATGGAAGTGAAATGGAAGTTCCATATGTAGATGAGACAATGATGAGGGAGAGATGGAGATGGCTGAGGACATGTCCTTCCGTCACCCAAGCTAGAATGGCATATGAGTGTCAGCTGGTGTATCAGGTGATTTGGAAGATCCAGACCTACTTGGATGAGAACTAAGAGACAGGAGGGCAGAGGTGGGTGAAGCTTCTGTTAAAGATAAGCACAGGAAAGACATAAGGGGAAGAATTTCTTAGAGGCCCTTCACACCATGCAGCATCTAAACAGAATGTTGAGATTACAACCATTTTGAATGCATGTACTTAGTGATATCATTCTATTTTTCTAATTTTGATCTTGGGTGTTATTCATAAGGAGGTAAGGTTGTACTAATTGGGATCAAAGCCTAGGCAGGACAAGTTTTACCAGTGGTGGGAGAGGCAGTGCAGTCCTCTTTCTCCACTTCATTTGAACCATCACCCTTGTTTGTATTTAATCCATCTAGGATTGAGCTTCTGCATCTTGCCTCAATAGCTGGTTGACATGAGGAGTAAAAACTGCCTAATGTACTTGTAGATGTTCCACTACATGGGGCATCCCACGAGAATACTTTTTTAAGTGTTGGTTGCAGACCAGCACAATCTCCAAGGTATTCTAGTGGATTAATCAGACCCCTGCAGTTTTGTGACTTGTTATGTCTTGACCACCTTTTTGAATTGTGATGTGGTCTTTATGTAACTGGTATGTTTATGATAAAACAAGTTAGTTATATAGCAAGGAATTTTTATACAGTTGGTTATATACAGGTGACATTAGTAATGAAAATGAGTGCACTTGTTGATAGTTTTGTATGAATGTGTTTTGTGTTACAAAATTTTACTCTTTGTGATAAGCTGCAGTTCTCTATCTATCTGAACTTGAAGTAAAAATACATTAATTTCTTTAATGCATAGGCAGAAATACACAAATGAAAACCATGAAATCCACAACAGAGAATATAAGTGAAGCAGATTCAATGGTAGTGTCAGTCTAAGGATAAAAGCAGTTTCACTATCGCAGATACACAGAAACTGGCTGTGGTCATTGCTAGAGACCTAATGATCTTCCTAAGGACATGTGGTGGCAACTTCCATCCTCCTTCTACATTGTAGGGTCTGCTGATTACATGACCATGAATTTGGCCAATTATAAGTAATGGAATTCTTCTGAAACAAAGTGTATTATTTGAAATATTATTACTTTGTATTTATGCATCATTATTGTTTCATTAATGATATTTATTACATTTTGAAATAAAAATATTATGGGTAACTTAGATTGGAGCTTAATGGTCCACGAAGGAGATTTACGTGGGAAGCTACTCCACGATCCATACATGAGGGTGTTCAGTCAGCGATAATGAATTCTGATTGTATGGTATTTGATACATCGATGGCCCAGTTGTTTGCAGATAATGGAAACTTGGGCATTAATGTAACAATATCCATGTGCTAAAGGTAAGTTACTCCTTCATAAAATAGTGATCAGCTTAGAATGAAAATATTGTGAACTTTTTCCTTATTTAAAAATGTCTGTTTTATATAGAAGAATGTAACATCATTATATGATTGTAATGCTATGAATCACTGTCTACTGTTACAGAATTTATAGCAACTGGTTTTGGCCTCCCACCAGCCTACACTCCGCTCAAAAAATGGATGACATTACAAGTGATGGCCCAGTTTAGTAGCTTTAAGTTATTTTATTCAGTGGTTGTAAACCTGGGTGCCTCACAGCTGAGAGAGACAGTGGTTACATCGTTGTGGAAGTATGGGAGGATGTGATTTCAAGAGCCTGCATAATGCCTTCAATTTAACTGGTGGGACCAATATTTACACCCGTTTTTGACAGTTTATAAAATCGATGAGGTACAATTAAGGCTCTTTGCTTGCAATCTTAGGAATGAAAGAATATGATGCATTTCCAGTTGTCCATTTTCTAAAAGATTTACTTTCATTGTGCTCAAAAATAGGTTTTAAGTGAAGTTCAGTTCTTCATGTAGTCTTGAGACGAGTGATATTTTCCTGGGTCAGGTAGCTGTTTTTGTCCATATAAGTGCTAAAACAATAATTATATTTTATTAGCAAATCCTTTGTCCATATAAGTGCTAAAACAATAATTATATTTTATTAGCAAATCCACATTCATTGTGTAAATACAGCATGTAACAGAAGTGCACATGGTGTTTTAAAATATTATTTATTTAATGGCCCCATCATCTGTGAGTGATTAGACTTCTTTTATTAGCTATGGAAGTATTTTTGTTTTAATTAAAACCAAGTTATTTGAAGGTTATCTTTGTAACATCAGATTTTTGTTTGTTTGTAATGACGGTGTCGTATACGGCAAACTAAAAGAGATAGGCTTCCCAGCTGTGTTGTTGACAGCATGGTGTGCCATATATGTTGGCTTTTCAAAAATTATATCAGATGATTTATACTGATAGTAAGTAGGTTGTGAGTTATATTTTTTTCATGAAGCCTTGAAGACTGGGACCTCAAAACATAGCTATTCCATCAAGCCTTGTGTGGGACATTGAGTTTTAGTTAATGCCTTGTTGGCAGTGCTAATTTAGGTTGCATTAGATAGAAGGGATCTGTAGAAAAGTAACTTGTTTTTCAATGTCATTCATGCCTGTATGTAAATTTTCATATGTGATAAGTTCTACAATTTACCGTTGTTTTAATACTGTACTAACTTAACATTAAATGGTTTTTGGAGTATGTGCAGTAGTTTTTTCCAAGAATTTTGCTTGTTAAAATTCAGGTGACATATTAAATTAGGGTTTGTATGTGCAGTAGGTAAAAAACCAAGTTTGAGAAATGCAAGGAGGTTTTAAGTTCTTGTTTTGCATTCATTTCCCTTAAGACAGGAATATGTTTTTACTATTATGATTCTTCTGTATCCACTGCTATATATTTGCAGCTTGATTCATTTGCATTTTGGTTTTTGTGACCCATGTTTTTATATATTCTGTTTCTTTTACTGTTTTACATTTTTGCATCTTCATGAACATTCTTGTCTAGCTCCCCTTGTACGAAGTTAAGAATAAATAATATCTTTCCACACTCTTCTGTCTTGTGCACATTTTTCTGGAACTCCTATCAGGTCTAGATCTGCATGGATCTCCATTTTCCGTGATTTTCTTGGCCTTCCTACTTTTCTTTTTTCTATTAATTCCATATCTGCTACTTTTCTAACTAACTGTTCCTCATCCCTTCTCATCACGCATCCAGACAGTCCCAATATTTGAGATCTTGGTGTGTTTCTTAGCTGCTGGACACTGCATATCTCTGATTAAATTTCATAATATGATCTTCCACTAAAGTATGGCCAAGAATCTAACATTCTGCAGTCATCTTATAATTTTTTTTTTCTTTCCATTTGAATAGTCTTTTTATTTTTCTTTTCATTTGAATAGTCTTTATAAAATTAGTATAGATGCTTTAGGATTTCGTAAAGCTGTAGTTTCAAATATTTGGAAAATATGCACAAAGTTTTGGAAGCCATTCACCAGAATTGTTTGCTATAATATTTGCAGTGTTTTTTAGAGCACATGAATTTGCCTAGCTTTCTTTTAGTTAAATCTCTTTTGTCATTGTTAGTTATTTACTTGGTCAACTGGAAATACTTCATTACCTCTTCAGTGGTCATTTGAAAGAGCAAAATAAAAAGCTATTGGTTTAGAAGTACAATGGAGTTTCACTGCAATATATGTGTAATATAGTATACATTGTCATGAAAGATTTCATTTTTAATTTTTCTTCTCATGCTATTCATCATCATTAGTTCTAGTGTATATTTAGTTTATTTAAGCTTATAAGTTATTAACTTATTAATTTAGGTAGATAACATGACCTTTCTCATTTTCCGACTGGTAAGCTGTTTAAAAAGCTCCTGACAGCCTAGGCTAAAGCCTACTTATAATTCATATTTTGTTCTGAAAACTGGGTAAGATGTTATGTGAAATATGGTATTTTTCTCATTGCTTTCATTTTGTATATTGGTATTTATGAAGGTTATGAACGTCCAGCATTTCACCAGACTCCATTCAGAAATGAGAACATATCATGTTCCACTCATGTGGACAGCACTTCATGAGGAGTGAAAATATCCTTGTGGTTGAATAAATGTGTAGATATTTGATACCACTGATTCTGAAAAGGGAATTCCCAAAGCTGCTACTTATCAGAACTGTCTCACTGAACTCTCTCTTAGATAGTAATTTATAAGATGCCATAGTAAATTTTTGTACATAAATCCTTTACTGTAGAGGATACTATAAATGTAAATATTGTAATGGGAGAGGAGCAAGAAAGAAAGAGGGCGAAGATGAGATGCATTTGCAATTCAAGGTTGCGTAAATACATTTAAAGCACTTTTGATTATACCATATTACACTTTGAAAAAAAACAATTATTTATTAGATGAATTTTCTTTCTGACCTGTCACTCTTGAAGGGTTGTAAACAGTACAGTATTATGCTTTCTTGAGTTTAATAAAGGCTTTATATAATTACTGATCTTTCTATATAAAGCTTGTTATTCTACATAAATAGAATAACTTGTACTGCTGTATATGCATGACCTGCAAACTTTGCAAATCAGTTGAATGGTACCTTACATTATTTTTTTTCAAAATTATTTTTATTATAGCTTTTAATCTGAAAACAATAAAAACCATCACTTATACCATAGAAGATTAACTATAAAGATATATATTAATGAATTAATGAAAGATATATATTAATGAATTTTATTAATTCTTGATGCTGGCTAGGTGTATGGGTTGCCTTTCTACTGTGCAATGTAGTACAGTATATATTTATACTTATACAGTAATTTTCTCAAATTACTTTTAAGATTGCATACAGAGCATTTTCATCAGCCACATTTGTATGATGGCTTCAAGTTTCCAACAAGTTTGTGTGGTAGAATGAATGCACGTGCTGTAATTTGATGTGGGTAGACGAAAGTGCTTTGTCAGTGGTGTAATTGTGTATCATGTATTACACTTGAAATTGTTAAGAGACTGCTTCAAGTAGGTGTGGGACATATTGAAATTTCTTGTTGTCTCTGCAGTACTTTAATGAAAATGCAAGACTTGTTTTTAGTACTGTATGCAATGAGATAAGTCACATGGGCTAGGGGTGAGATGAAATAAATGATGGAGATAGTAAATTTGCCTATATTTTTCCATAATGTATCTTTTTTAATATGCAATATAGAGAGAATTCTAAAGGAGATGGATGAGATTTGTGTGAATTATTTATAATTAATATAGAAAAACTCACTGATTTAGAGGTAGGAAACAAATTTTGCAAAGTGCCACTGCTTTTATTAAATCAGGGCTAAAAACTTACGATTTTTTTTTTTTTTTTTCAAGAAATGGGTGTCATATTTAAAATATTTCATTATGCATGGTGCTCAGTTGAAGTAAATGCAGTTAAGATGTAACTCTTTCTTTTCTGAATTCTTATTGTTCAGGAGGGCAAAGGTTTATTGTCTCTACTGCCATTATAGGGTTTAGTACTGTAATTTTGCCTTTTTTGTGATAAGTCCAGTGTACTTTAAATTGGCATTTCTCACATGGTGTTTGGAAGGTGAGTGTGGTGTATGAAAACCAAAAGTTTTAAGTCTAATGTTCTTGCAGTAGAAGAACTTTCCCTGATATTGCTGCCAAATGTGAGTACATGTATATCTTGTATTTTTCTGGTTTTATTTCAACCAGCATTTCTTAGTTTGGAACAGTTTGCATTACAAGTAAGACCTTTTGATGAATTTTTAGAACAGTTCAAGTCCTCAGAGTAAAATAAAATTTGAATTTTTTGTTTATTGTTGCTTTATACATATGTATCAGAATTTTTAGTAACTGTAGCCTTATACATATGAAAAGATGATAGGTGAATTCTGATGACAAAAAGTGACAGTTTGTCAGAAAAATTTTTTATTGCAAATATTTGGATGTCAGCTAGCACTGGGATGATGTGTCTAGAGTGGTGGGGAATGGCTTAACTCTGTCTCCTAAGCAAGTGGGCTGTTCAAAGAGATTATCATTATATCAGTCCAAAATAGAAAATCATAAATTTTTCCTTATTTTTCTGAACATTTTCTAATATGAAAATTGGTAATGGGTAGAAGGTGACTGTTTACACATTTTGGTAGCACAAAAGAAATTTATAAATCTTGTGTTCTTTAAATAATTATTTGGAAAATTAAGAGAGATTTCTGTTCTTGGCTAACTTCAATATATGACTAGGTGACTTTGCTGTTTTAAATTTTTAAAGTTACCATGGTATATTATAATTGTTTGGCTTCAAAATGAGACCAAAACCAGCATTGTATGTTGAAAGATGAATTTACAGCAAGTGATAAAAGAAAATTATTTTTAAGCTCATAAATGTAATGCAAACTGGAATGTTTTTTTACCCCTCTCCCTCCCACCTCAAAGGGTTGAGATCAAATAAATTCATCAGGCCCTCTTTAATTTATACATAATAGTCTTTTCAGAGTAGTTTTTCTGAGTAGAGCAGACATGGTAAGAAAAGTCTAAGTGACTTTTTTGTTGATGTTGTTTAGTTACTTAGTTATTATGAATTAGTTTTAACAAGTTCACTCAGTCACATATCTAGATTTTCATATGAGTCACATGTAGTATTTGTTCTTAAATGTGTGAAAATGGAAACAAGGTTAAGTTGCGTGAGAAGAGAGTAAAGGCAATCTTGAAGGTTTTTAGACAAAATGTAGCACAGCTGAGGCTGATGGTATGCTGTTTTGATATGTAGGGGAATCACTTGATTATATGATACCATGGTAATTATGTGAGAAGTCTCTTGCATTTCATTTGATGAGATATTAAAATTGTGAGTCTTTGATATGCATACGAGACATTAGTGTACTAATGAGATTCTGTAGGTATTTGCACTGATGAGTCATTTGGAAAATAAAAGTTTCTAGTTTGGGATTTTATAGCTATAGATGGCAAAGATATAGTATGAAATGGACATAAATTGTAGACATAATACAAAAATGGCCATAATGTAAATAATTTCCTCTAGCTTTTTCAAACTTCTGACATAAGATATACTAATTTGTTGAAAATGGCAAGGAATTTAATTAAAAGATCTACTAATTGGTTGAAAATGGCAAGGAATTTAATTAAAAGTTCAAAGATTCCTTATTGCTTGCTAATTTTCAGTGTGGGTGACTTTTCCGTTGTAAAGTAAGATTATGATGCTTTACAAAGAAATTGTAATATGGTACAATTGGCCCTCAACTTGTGTGTAACTAAGTGAAGTTAAAAATGTGCTTGAGAAAATAATTAATAAAGGTCTGGGAACTTCCTGAGCAATGTTTATACCTGCATAACATGAAACACAATTTTGATACAAACTTATTAGTCATAAGATGCCTTACATTTATACAGTGGATCTCAGCTGTGTCCACTTTTCTTGACCAAGAAAGAAGGTAGCCCAAATGGGCATGATCAGATATCCCCCAAGGAACATATCAGTTACTTTTTCTTCCATGACCTTAGAGGTAGATGAGTGTGGGGAAGTGAGGAGGGCACTCAGTTATGTTTAATGGGTTTTTATGAAAAATTTTTTTTATAAGCATTGTCTGTTCATACAAATATGTTGAGCAATAAAATGCTTGAGTAGCTATTTAGGAGGTGGACAAGGACAAGCAAGAAGAGACATGAAGGAGAGGGATATGACATCAAGAGCCCAGCGCTACTTCTCCCAAGTAGGGTAATTATGACTGTATAGTAGAGTTTGTTATAATCCAACAGGCCCAGGCTTACAGTAAAACAGTGAGTTGTACCCTACGAAAATGAGACTGATGGATGGTACACCATTCACCAGGCATAGGCATGATGGCCAGTACCGTGGAAGCCATGCCTCCATCTAGTGCCAAGTATATGAGGGATGAGAATCATAATGAGGATGAGGGAATGTGATTCCTCTAAACTTTTTAAAATAAGCTGTCCATGACAGTAGGGCCTAATGAATACACAAATGAGATATGAATAATATCTGGGAGCTCGAAGAATGGCAGTGCGCTTTAAAGTGAATTGAAAGGCCATAGAAAAAGAAATAGCTTGTATGGTATGTGCTTTTAATTTTGGGGGGAATAATGAAAAGTTTTGATGAGTGACATGAGAGTAAACCCAAGAGATAACCAGGTGGAGCCAAAAGGACATTGTATTATTTGACACAGATAATTGTTGATCACCTATTTAAAGGAAGATGCAGCAGGAGGCCAGATGAACTTCTTAAGTCTGCTGCAGTTATGCTCTGACTGCACCCACAGGGCACAGCAATGCATTGTCACCTGGCAAGGTGGCAGAGCATGGACATTGAAGAAGACAGACATGACACTCACCTTTTAGAGTCTGCAAAAACTCGGGCAAGTGAAAGATTTGAAGATGACTTACTGCAATTTGATGCATCCCCTTTTAGGACATAAACCTTACTGACACACTTTGAGGAAGCTAGAGCAAAAAAAAACCAATTTTCATGGTGTGGTTGAACAAGGTGGCATTGGGCAGAGGCTCATGTGGAGGCCTGGACAAAGTGTGCAGTGCCAGAGCTAAATCCCACAAAGATGTAGAACCCAAGCCCTAAGAAGAGACTGACCAAAATGGCAGAACAGGGTAGAAGTATCTTACTTTGATCGTTACCCAGATTTACAGTGCTAAAGGAAAACTGACGAGAGAAAAGTCCTATATCCCTTAATAGCCTTTGTAAATACATAGGAAATGTTAAGGGGGAAATAGAGGTCTTGGGAGGGGAAATACCCCACCCGTCACACCAAGAAACAAAGCTGCCAGTGGCACTGGTAAGGGTAAATGGTGTAGTAGGTTGTGTTAGGTACCACAGTGCCCTCTGAAAAGCCTCTGTCGGAAGGTACACCTGATAACCTCAATGCTGTGTGAAGATACCATACTTATGGCCAGGAGTGAAAAGTGTTGGAAGTGTGGAAGTTTGAAGAGATGCTGTCAGGTCAGGATGACTTTGGGGCAGTTGACAACAAGATCCAGAAGGCCTATAAATTAGTCACACCGGAGCCTCAAGGGATTGAGCAGTCATAAGGGTTTGGCTAATGCCTGAAACTTTGCCAGAACCTGCCATAGAAGGTTCAGTGGAGGAGAGATAAACTTCTAGGATATCCCAAACCAGCTGCGTCACGTCCACCACCGAACTGCTGCATTTGGCTGTGGAGAGCAGTAAAGAATAAACCTCGTGTTCAGTGATGTGGTGAACAGATCCAACAGCAAAGTCCCCAGACCTGCCAGAGACCTTTGCACACATCAGGTTGCAAAGACCTTTGAAGAGGGATCAAATGGCACCTACCGAGGATGCCTGCAAATATTCACCTCAGAACAGTGGTAGCATGAAACTTATATTCCAATCAAAGATCTCTGTGGCCAGCAGGTAAAGGGATTGTGAATTCCACAGGCAGGCAGTTGTTGGACATGACCCTATGCTTCGGTTGAAAGAGGAAGTCAGAATTACTTGTAGACCAAGGAAATCAGCCCACAGATTGAGGAAATTGATGTGGTTCTGCTAGCAGCCAATAACCTTACACTTGTAGGTCAAAGAGAAGAGCTCCTCAGCTGAGTCAAGATGTTCAAGAACAGCAGCATGTATGGGCCTGGCATAACCCAAGGAACCTCTGTAATAGATGACTTTCCTGCGGCCAACAGCAAATATCAGTAAAGCACTTTTGTCTTTGACTAGGACCTGGACAAACTGAGAAATGGTGATGGTTTTTGAGCAACACTCAAACTGGAGTTGCAGAAAGTGAATCTAGAGGTTGGGGCACAAACTTCTTCAAGGCCATCCCTCCAACTTTAGCACTGTTTGGTCAGTATGCAGACATACATAATAAGAATGGAAGAGAACAGATCTGACTTATCCAGATTAACCTGAAGCACCAGAGATTGACATAAAGTAAGAATGGTGCCCAGATGACTAAAAGATCCTTGGAAGATTTGAGGACAAGCCAGTCAACCAGGTATTGATATAGCTGGAGCCTTGAGCTCAAGCCACGACCATACCCAGAGCCCTGCAAACACTTGAGGGACAATAAAGAGACTGAAGCTAGGGGCAAAAATTTGAAACTGTCATCTTTGTGACTTGAGCCTTAGAACTTCTTTGATGAGAGATGGATATAGATGTGAAATTATGCTTCCTTGAGATTAAGTAAGGCCAAGAAGTCTATCTTCTAAACTGACCTCTGTATGGACTCCAGTTTTCATCTGAAATGGGGCCAGATGATAAAACTTCTTGAGATGGCTGATGTCTGTGATTGGTCTCCAACTCCTTTAGGCTCCAGGATGAAATAGGTGACTGTAGAACCCCAGCAACCCTGACAGAGCTGACTGTAGAACCCCAGCAACCCTGACAGAGCTGACTGTAGAACCCCAGCAACCCTGACAGAGCTTCCTTGATAGTCCCCTTTGCTATATGGAGGAGACCTTGTTGTCCAGGACATGCATCTTCTCTCAGTTTGATGCATACCTCTAGAAGGCAAAGGGAAGCCAGAGAGGTAGGGGGCTGCTGCCAGTAACAGCAGATGAAAGCTTACCTGAACCATTTTGACCACCCAATCTTCCACCCTAATCCTCCTAAGCTTGCCAGGATTGCTGAAGGCACACTTCCACTGGAGGAGGAGTCCCCAAAGTGGACTCCAGAACTTCATATTCTATAATCCCTTACCTGGGCTTTCTTGGGCTACAAAGCAGCAAGTGGTCCCAAGAAAAGGAGCGACTATGCTGACAGAGGAAGGACAGTTGGGACTGGAATGACTGATTTTGCCCTGGAGTAGAGTCTGTGGACTGCCTGTGCCTGTAGGAGAGTACACCAAGAAGGATGACTCTGAACCTGGGACTTAACCGGGATGAGGATGGAGAAGATGAAGAGCCTTCAAGATAAATAGCAACCCTTGTTACAGTAGATGTAAATTCACCCTCTAGTCTCGAATTAAAGCATCAGGAAATGGGTCAGAAAAGGGAATATTAGATACCAGTGGCAAATAGTGGCTCAGAAAGTCCATTGAATGGTGCATCTTATCTTCAGCACCATGTTCAGTAGCTGGTACAGTTTCAAATGGACAAGGAGGTTGAGGCACAACTAAAAGAGAATGAGCTGATAGCTCTTGCTCTAGTGTTCTTAGATGGATTCCCTTCAGCTGAAAGAGAAGTGGCCCCATTGGGGAACCATTGTGTTAGGTCAACAACACTGACTTTGAAGAACCCTCTTGTAAGCATCAATATTGTGAAATGGCCAAGTGACAAGATTTGGAGAAAATGATGCATGCGTGTGCTTGGTGATGGCCTTCATGGTAAAAAAAAATGGCTAGGGCTCCTGAGATGGACACACTCAGATGTTATAAAACTTCCTTCCTGGAGCTCTAATAAGTGGTGGGTAAGTAATGATTGATTGATTATGAAATTTAGGCCTTGAAGACCAAGCACTGGATGATTTGGGCCTTAGGTATATTGTACCCTCTTCTTTTGCCTTGAACTTACATGTCCTTTTGATTATCGAAAGGTCTTGAAAGCTGGTTCATTATCATCAGCTCTCAAAGCAGCACCAGAGCTTCATGCAGGGCAGAGACAATCAATTGTTGCGAAAGATGCCCGAGACCCAGTTAAGGGCCTCCACTAAGGAGATATCCTGAAGAGGAAGCACATCTCCTCTTGGTTCCTTATCCAGAGCTTTCTGTAGGAACACCTTATCTTGTAGAGAGTTGAAGTGGGTCCCCTTCAAAGGCTGAGGACTGCCCCCTCCCCCCATTCAAAGACCTCCAGCAGGGGTATCTTTACTGGGACATTATGATGCTTTACAGTATGAACTGTATACAGCAGGAATTTTAAGCAGTATTTACTGTACATATGCAGATACCCTTTAATACAGTTTATTTTCCCATTTTATGTAGGGGATTTGGAACTGTGATTTTTATGTATCTAGGGGGAGGGGTGTGAAGGACTAAACTTGTCAAGGGATGACTGTAGTTTTAAACAATGTAACATGTTACTAGGTCCTGGACTCTAAGTAATGTTCCAGAATTTGTTGTATTATTGTGAAAAGCTGTTAAACACGTGAAGAAAAGCAACATTTATACCTGTGAGAGAAGCAAGCAATAATTAATCTAAAGAACTTTTGCAAAGTAATTGTTTTTACTAAAAACAGAAATTTAGAAAATTGTAGGAAAAGAAATTAACCTTTAGTTTTATGATATATATAGTTAAGATGTAATGAAGCAATAATGGTTTAAAAAGTTTATCAAGTTGCATAGTAGCAGTTAGAAATTGCTGAGGTACTGAGTTTTAGGACTACAATTAAATGCCGAATGGGTATTAAGAACAGCCAAGCAATATCAGATACCCATGTCAACAATAATGTGTGATCCTTTATCTGTACTTTGAGAAGGTACTTTTCTGTCTTTTAAATTGAGCAGAATATTTTTCTGTGGGTAACAAAATTAATGTGATACAATACTGTACTTTGTTTAATTAGTATTTCTGTCATTAGTCAGTGGCCTAATAATCAAACTACAGGCAGTCCCCGGTTAACGGCGGGCTCGGTTAATGGCGATCCGGTTTTATGGCACTTCTCTAGTGAAGAAAATCGCCAATTTCCACTTATCGGCGCCAATAATTGGGTATTGGCGCCAATACATACCTAGCAGAGGCACCGATAACTGAAAATCGGCACTTTTCGGTGCCGATAAGTCCGAAAATCGCTGAAAAAGCGCCAAAAATCGCCGATTTTCGGTTAGTGGCAATTTTCGGTTATCACACCCCTAGAACGGAACCCCTGCCGGTTATAACCGAGGACTGCCTGTAATTCTAATTTTAATCTTTGATGAATTTCCTTTCATATTGATTACTGGGAATTGGGTTATTTCATTTTAAATGGGCAAATTACTCTGGAAGCTTTTTTTTTTTCATTATTGTACAGTAGTAATCCTTTTTTCTTTCTCGTAATATCACCTGTGTAATATTGTACTTGAACAAAAGTAAGGACTAATGCTTATGAAGGCATAAATTTGTTGCTTTATTTAATGAGTATTTTTCAGGACATTAAAAATTGTTTTCATTCTTATTTTCTATTTCTTTGGAAAATAGTTTGAACCATCGGTTTGGGGTGGGAAATGTTAAGATCCATCATAACTTGAGTAATAAAGGTTAATTTTAGCTTGTTTAAGATACACAGAATTGGGGAAGGTTTTATTGTAGAGATTTGGTAAAAATTTTTTGTTCTGTTAATAAGCAGTTATTTGCTCATGTGACACTTGGTCATCAGATGTTTTCAGTGTAGTACTGTACACCATAGATGAAGCTTTCTGTATGATACTGGTTTGTATTTGGTAGTGCATCCGTAAAGAAAAGGTGAAGTGGGCATAGTTCTGAAATTCACTTGGGATGTTTACTTTCAATACATATACTTATTACAGTGATAATTGACAAAATTGGATATGTCAAAAATTATTAATTTTTAATTTGTTGCACTATCACTCCCAATCATTTTAATAGTAAAGTGATTAAGTACCAGCTCATGAAGGATTTACTAATTAACTGTTCACCTTCAGCAAGTCTAAGCAACAGTAAGATTTTCAGGCTTGAAGAAAAAATGCTTACTAGTATAACCATGTAAGAAATATGTTGTGGTTGCCATGACCTCTTGACGTTATTGACGAGACTATTTTTCAGGTTGATGATGCTGGCTACCTGAGTGTAGTGTAAATACATGTAATGTTCATGGCACTGATGCATTAAAGGAAACTTATTTGGTCAGCTTGTGATATAAAAGTTGGGTATATACCTGTACCACAGTACATTTAGAAGATATAATAATGTGTATAACTGCCACGATTGTGTTGTAAGATTGCATTGTGGAAATATGTAATTACTAATTGGAGTCTTGCTGTTCTGCTTTTGGCAGTAAAGGGGACATAATAAGAACTAAGTTTCAAGAGCACCTTGAACAAAGGCTATACTGTAATAACTTTATGTCATGTTGTTTTGTTCTATGACTATATTTTTGGATGGAAGTGAGATTTTATATTGATGTAATGTCTTTCTTTAAAGTTCAACAAATTGCAGATAGTTCTAATTCTGTGCATATGTGCTCCCCAAACAGGCGTCTCCCCAAACAGGCGCTCTTAAAACAAATTTTTATTTTCGTATTCTTAAAAAACTTTTTGTTGGGAAATTTCCCAATATTTTCCACTAATCAGAAGCCATTGTAAATGTTGATGAATGTTGGACCCCTGCTGACAGTGATATTAAAGGAAGTGAAGATGCTGGTAAGCTAGACAAAAGCTGCAACTGCTATGATCAGATCAAATCATTCCAGTTGGTGATTGTTTACCATCGCTGGAGTCTGTCATTTTTACTACATGTTAAGCTCTGTTAACATATTCAAGTAGATTGCACCCATAGTTGGATTGTGGCACCTTCAATACAAGAAGAAAGTGTCACATTGAAATTATCTGCCTGTCTTAGAGTTGGTCACACTCAGATATTTGACCTATGGGTAGTAGTGTTGAACAACCCACGTGACCCAGTCCCAGAATGTTGGGAATGGAGAACAACACTTTAAATGAACTTGATTTTTTTTATTGTCCAATGGGGAAGAAATCTTTTAAACTGCCAGAATCTTCAACATTTAACTTCTTCTAATCATTATGTTTTTGGAGTTTTAATTTATTAAACAAGATCTGAAAGATTTCATAGGTATAATTTATTTGGCCTAGCCTTATGAGAGTCAAGAATGTTAACTCATTATTATATATTACCTCTGCTGTACCCAAATTACTTAAAATGCCACTAATTAGTATATGTAATGGTTAAGTTGGTTATGCTAACAACTTTTAAGAACTGCAGTCTTCATTCTCATCTAATATTGTATACTTTTTATTTTGTGATGTAATGCATCTTAAAGCTTTTGATGAAATGCTTAACAATGGAATAAGTTAAGAAAATTACCATAATATGCAGCTTTCCAGGATTATCGAGCTCTATTCCAGGATAATAAATACTGATGAATACCCTGGGACTTTGGAAATTGTGTAACTTTTATTACAAAGTGGTGACTGAGGTTATTTTTTCTTGTTGTAATTTCTTTTACATGACTCCCTCTTGTAGAGTAGGAACACAAGTGAAGGAAATCTACTTTTTAGTTATGGTTGTGTAAGGAAGAGCCCTGCATGCATAGCTATAGTTAGTGTGAAGACGTTGATGGATTGGTATTGGGTTGTTGGCCATTTATATCCAGTAATGCTTTTGTTGATAATGGTTCTGGTATAACTTTTTCATGTCCTGTTCTTGTACAGAATTTAAATACAGTAGTGCATGTGTATGTTTACTTTCAAAAAGTATGCTGCATTAACAGGGAGGAAGAGAGAATTTTATGAGTGGAAGCAAAATTTTAAAATTTTTTGTCCCAGTAAACTGACATAAAATTGATCTACTAATACCATTTCACTAATTGTCTAGTTTATTACATGCATTTTGATGATACTGTAATTGTAAGTATAAAATGTCTTTCTGATTATTTTTTGTAAATTGTATATTTTATTTTGTAGATAATGGCATTACTAATATATCAATTCTTTACTGATGCAAGCCTTAATCTCCAAATAAAAATAAAAATATTTATTAAAATATTGGTAATTTATCCAAAGCGCATTGTTACATTGTAACAAGTGCTTTATCCTGCAAGAAATGCATACTTTTGTGTACTGTAGCAGTCAAAACATGCCTTGTTATTCTGTATACCATACTTTAAGCTTGTAGTGCTTTTGAATCATGTAGGCAAGGTGTGAATGCTGAATGCTGCATGTATATATTATTTTTCCCATTAGGTTTTAAAGTTTCTAACTGAAGTCAATGTTGACTGTACAGTGTGATAACCAATGCTAAGTTTTTTTTTTTAAGTTTTTAACTACCCTAATGATGCAAGATCTTAACACTGCTTTTCAAATTATATTTACGTAGTGCTGTAATTATATTTGCTTTGGCAGTGTAGGCTTTAAGAAGGATATGTAAAGACAGTTGTTAGGTAATCCCTTTCTGTGTGTGACTTGCACAGTTTGGTCTGATGCTGGATGCTTTAGGGTGTGTGCTATCAGAGACAGGTTTATCCATGATAAACTCACAGGTTGGTCGTGAATTGAATAAATTGTAATGATATTTTTAAAAGTAAAACATTCATGTGGTAAGAAACAAACAGTAAGCATATTTATGCCTAAAATGAAAACTTATTATGACACAATTTTTGTATGTGGATGGCACAGAAAATTATTTGCTTTTGTCTTCCTTCTAAATTAGATAGACTTTATTTTTGTAACATTTGAAACTTGTCTTTACTTTTAAGTGAATAAGCAATAGAATTAAAAAATTATTTTACTCAAAACTATTTTTCACAGAGCTTTTAGCACTGTAAATCTCAGAATGAACTTGGGGTATTGGCTGTTATCTGACAAATTCTGTAAATTATGGTCTTGTTACTGGGGAGTACTACTGTTTTTTAAGGATTAGAATAGCTTTTATTATTTGTGTGTGGTAACAAGAATGATTATTTGAATGGCTTTAGAACTTTGAGGGTTTAATTTTGTATTTTGCATTTTTGACATTTAAAACTGTCCCTTTAAATTTTGGAATTCAAGTGCAGGTAATGGAACTGCAGGATGTGCCATTTTTTATAATCTGTTAGTGGTGGTTAGAACTATGCATCTGTTCTTTGTCCTCATCTTGAGGCACTGAAGGATTGGATATGTTACCCACCGGTGCCATAATAGTAAATGTAAATAAAAAAATAACAGCACAGAAGAAATTAAAAAAAAAAATAAATAAGTGTTCCTTAGGGACAATCAACATATGCTCAAATCAGAACTTTAATTTTGCTGTTATGTATTTCACAGAGATTCAGGTATGTTGGATAACATGCTTGTAGAACAAGTTTAAATGGCCTTGTGCTTATGGAGGGTAGTATTGTAACAATAAAATTTTGGCATTATTGTACTTTTATTTCACTCCCCTCCATCTTATTTTCCACCCTATCCTAAGAATTGTTTCACAGTGCAACTGCAAGATTTTCCTCCTTTCACACCTTTAAAACCTTTTTACTCTACAATTTCCCTTTCAGTGCTGAATGGCCTCATACATCCCAGTGCTTGGCTTATGGCCTAAATTTTATATTCCATTCCATTCCATTCCAATTTCTTAATTATAGTTGTTTTCAGCATATCCATTTGGCTTATCACGAGAAATCCAAGAATGTGATAAGGAAAACAAAAAGTATCTCAAGTTTCATTTTCCATAAACACAAAGCCGTTATTTTACTTCTGCTATAATGCCAGTCATGAGACATTACCAGTGCCAATTAATTTACCATAAGAAAGTAATCATCTGGCGTATTAGTAATAACCATGCTACATTGCTATGGTTTACTAGCATAATGTATTGAATTTCTTTTCTTTTCAGTCTAACTCATGTCAAGTTGTCCTGTAATTTATTCCCTCATGAGCACCCATGTTGAGAGATGGAGGAGTACTTGGCTGAAGGGTTCCCTACTTGTTGAGTCAACTATTGGGTACCGTAACTGATGGTGATCAGCTGAAGGTTCTTTGCCTATCAATTGTTGGTTGAAGGGTACCCTGCCTGTCAGAGATTGGCTGAAGGATACCCTACCTGTCAAGAATAAGCTGAAAGTGATCCCCTGCCTGTCAAGAATCAGCTGAAAGGTGCTGAGCATGTCCTGAACTGGATGAAAGTTACCTGGCTTGTCAAGAACTGCCTGAAGTGTGCATGATCAGTCAAGAAAATGCTGTAGGGTGGCTGGCCTGCCAAAAATTGGCTGAAGGGCAACCAGCCTGTTGAGAATCTGCTGAGGAAGATCTGGTCTTGAGAAAGTTGGTTGAAGAGTATTCCATCTGTTGAGAGCAAGTTGAATGGCACTCTGGAACTAAGGTAAATGATACTGGTATGTCTTTTCATGCAATATTACCTATGAATTTTTGTGTGACTCTCAGCTTTCTATTGACAACAAGAGGCAAATACTATACCTAATTCCCCAAGTTAAAATTTGTCAAGAGTCCTTTCGGCCAGCCTTGTACGCCTGCTGAATGGTTTTGTACTTGGTTTACTGAAAGTTCATTGAACGGCACTTGAAATGTCTTTTAAAATGGTATTTGTCAAGGTGACAGTCAAGTACAATGGTACTCAGTGTTATGAATTGAACTCGACCTCTGTTACAACTACGCTGGAAGAGGTTTTGAAGGAGAGGGACGTTCAGGTCCTACCAAATCCTCTAGGCATGAATCTGATCCATTCCTGCAAGATAGAATGACACACAAGTCTGTCTGCCCAGATGAATGCTCTAGGGAATATGTGCACACCAATCAGACCTAACAGTTCTCGTCATCAAACCATGATCTGAGGTTTGACTCATGAATGGAACAAGCATGCTCTGAATAGTGGTCAACCCTCCTGTAGAACTCCTTGCAACTGGATGAGAGCTCATGCATGCTGTCGTGCATGTGCACATTGGGAATTCTGGAAGAACCATGCACCTCCTGCCATAACCTGCATTATCATACAGCAGCTACCTGTTACATGTGAATGCATTTTCTAAATTCATGCCCAAGCCAAGTGAGGTGGTGGTGTCATTGCCTTCTGTGTACCTCTGCTAAAACCAGAGAGAGAATCCACGGCATTTCTCAAGTCTGGAAAGGAAAACCAGAAGGCACTGGTGTTGGAGCATGCTCAGAAAACCCTGTCAACCCTACTTATAGCAGACATGCTACTTCTGATGGGACTTGTGAGAGGGCTTCTGAAACTTTTCTTTTTATGCGAGGAAGAGGGCATATTCCTGCAATTCTTCACCTTGCTTCTTCCATAGGTCTTACAATTCTTACAATGGAGAGGCAGATGAGATGTTGCTGTGCCAGGTTTGTGCCCTTAAAGTTACTTGAAAATTACAAAGAATCTCTGACCAAAGTGCAAGCACCTTTCCGTGAGTATGGGACGTAACAAAGAGGAGGTACCCGAGGAGGTACCCGAGAACACCATTTCTGGTTGCAGTAGGTAATCTCCAAAGCTTGTGAGGCCCCCAATAGTGCAAAGGACTCTCTGACCTGTCCATGAACTCAAGACATCAGATTAGGAGCAATGGCCCCTCTCCCACCTCCCAGAACTTGGTCCAACATGTAATGAGGATGACAGTCTGGTGCCATTAGATTACCTTTACCTCATTCTACTTGAGGATGTCACCCACAATTCCCTCGACATCTTTTCGTGAGGACCTGTGGTGGTTGTTCAGCAGGTATTGTAACTATCTGGAATTATCTGGGTGTCTCACAGCTCATTCGAGTACTTTGGCTAGAGTCTGTGGCTCCTGCGGGAAGAGGAGAGATGTAAGCACCGACCCATTCTCCCACTAATGACCCAGCCTGCAAGATTACATTATTATTATTAAAATAGTTTAACCAGACCACTGAGCTGACTATCAGCTCTCATATGGGTGGCCCGAAGGATTTGCATGACATACCAGGCCTAGGCCAGAGGCTAAGCATTGGGACAAAATAGGTCATTCAGTATGGTGATGAATGAATGAAAATTAAATGAAAAACTGCACAAAGGCACATGCTCTCATACTGGAACACACTCACACTGTAAATACTTTTGCTCAAGTTTCCATATATACACAATAAAAAGGTATATTAAAGTTCACAGTAAGTTAAGCAACATTTTAAAATTTTGTTTTAAAATGCTTTAAATGCTCTAAGGGTTTTCGTATATTTATTATTATCTTTTGATATTTTATTAATTAAAAAACAGTTCATGAACATTAAAATTGGAATTACTGAAAATGTAGAAGATTCTGATAAAATTTCCCTCCTTGATTTATTTCCAAAAGTTGACAGCTGTTGCTGGTCATACTTTGGGCATTCACACATGTCTGACCATTATCATCACCTTGCACTCTGAGCACTCGGGAGCAGGGCTATGTGGGCTGCTCATTAAGTGTCTTGTGTCAGACAAGTATGGCCTATTTGGAGACGAGTCAGAATTACTTGTGCATGTCCATCTCTCTGATATGATGAACTCCATTTTCTAACACTAAATTTTATTTATTTTAATAATTTATTTTCAGGTTCTTCATTCCATACATTTTGCCATTTATTTACAATGATTGTTTTTATATATCATATAGTCACTAATAGGGATACTTACATTTGCTCTTGTCATGTGGACTGCCTCTTTAGCTGCTTTATAAGCCTCCTTGTTTCCTTTTATCCTACATGAGCAGGGATCTAACATATTTCAATATTTTTTCCATTATTATATAACTTATGGAGTGAAAACTTAATCTGCTGTACAATATTGTTTTTTTGGATTGTAACTTTGAATGGCACTTCTGGAGTTACTATAAATCACAAAATTATTAAATGAGGCTTCTTTAATTATTTTTATGGCTGATGCTATTGCACATAACTCAGCTGCAAATACTGAGGCTTTATTAGGCAGAGAGAACTGATAGTTTTGTCTTGGAATACTTCAGCATTTCCACTCTGTATTGTGACTTAGATCCATCTGTGTACAGGCTATTGCGTAATGTGGACCTTTTTGGATTATATGTTCTACTGTATGTTGTCTATTGAAGGTAGCTTTATATTATATTTAGTGACTCGAACAATCTTCCAGGTCTAATTGGGAAAGGTGGTAAATGATTGTTAATAAAGACATCTCAATCCAAATAATTTTTTGGTTGGAGAATCACTTGTTTGAATTCTCAGGACACTCTTCATTGTTACTAACTCTCTATGGAGAGAGAGAGGTAGTTCACCACATTTAACTAGTAAAGATGACTTTGGTGATGATCTAAAGGCTCCTGAACCTATTTTAAGGCCTTCGTTATGAACTGGGCCTAACGCTTTCAGTGTTGCGTCTGATGCTGAGCCATATATTTTGCTTCCATAGTCAATGATAGATAGATAGATAGGTTCAGGAGCCTTTAGATCATCACCAAAGTCATCTTTACTAGTTGAATGTGGTGAACTACCTCTCTCTCTCCATAGAGTTAGTAACAATGAAGAGTGCCCTGAGAATTCAGACAAGTGATTCTCCAACCAAAAAATTATTTGGATTGAGATGTATTTATTAACAATCATTTACCACCTTTCCCAATTAGACCTGGAAGATTGTTCGAGTCACTAAATATAAATATAAAGCTACCTTCAATAGACAACATACAGTAGAACATATAATCCAAAAAGGTCCACATTACACAATAGCCTGTACACAGACGGATCTAAGTCACAATACAGAGTGGAAATGCTGAAGTATTCCAAGACAAAACTATCAGTTCTCTCTACCTAATAAAGCCTCAGTATTTGCAGCTGAGTTATGTGCAATAGCATCAGCCATAAAAATAATTAAAGAAGCCTCATTTAATAATTTTGTGATTGATACAATACAGTAAAGGTATGTCCATCAGTTTCCCAAGCAGTGTTTGATAGTTGTTTAATTAGATTTAATGCTCTTTTAGATTTAATGCTTTTACATTATGACTTCATGTATTTTATGCGAGCATTCCAAATCCTAAAAATTTTGCAGTTTGGCCAATTGGTATACTATGATTTCTGATTTTTCAATCTATTTCTTCACCTTTCTTCCACTTTTTATTTTTATAAAACACGACTGCTTGTCTTATGTATGGATAATTTAAAGCCTACAGATGCGGTCCATTAATCTATTTTTACTATACTGTAGTTTTATTAATGATTCACTCTGCATGTTTTATGTAAGATGCTGAAAAATATATGGTAAAATCATCCATATAAAGGTTACTTTTTATTGCAGTAGGTAGATTATTACTGATATTATTTATTGCTGAAGTAAACAGTATGCCACTCTGACGCTTCCCTCTGGAATACCATTTTCAAGTGGAAATGCTCTGGACAAAACATCAATTCTTACCCGAAAACTGCAATTTGTCAAAAAGTTTTGTTTAAACCTAGGTGAATGTCCACGGATGCTGTTTTTATATAGTTTTTAATATTGCATACCACCATGTAGTATCGTATGCCTTTTCAATGTCAAAAATAACAGCTACATTAATTTGTTTTCGTTCAAATCCTCTACGTATGTGGCCTTCCAAGTTAGATAGAGAATCCAATGTAGATCTGTTACATTGTGATCTGAACTGAGTGGGAGTCAAAATTTTATTTTCTTGAATGTGCCATGTTAGTTGAGCATTTACCATTTTCTTTAGTAATTTATATAAGCAACTTGTTAGAGAAATTGGTGTGTAATTGTTTACAGTACTGGAAGACTTTCTAGGTTTGGGGATAGGAATAATTATAGCTTATACCCCATTCATCAGGAAATAAATTTCCAAGCCACAAATCTGTAAAAAGTACTGGCAGTCCTGGTAATCGGTGGCCTCAGTTATCGGTGATCCAGTTTTGTGGTGCCTGTCTAGCAACGGTAACTGGATTTTTGGTGCTGATCTCCAGTTATTGGCGCCAATCCCTGGTTATCGGCGCCAATAACCGGATATCGGAGTTAGTATTGCCGAATTTGGGTTATCGGCAATTTTTTTAGTTACAGTACTGTCACGCTGTTGGGAACAGAACCCCTGCTGATAACTGGGGACTGCCTGTATGACTTTGCCAAAGATGCTAAGTGGAAAATCATCTCGCTGTCACCACCTCTTCCATATTAAATTTTCTATTATATATCTTGTATTGTTTCAAAATTTATTGTTATTAATTCTATATTATTTATCTTTGTGCGGGAGTGTTCATCCAAATTTTTATCACTACTTGCATTTGCTAAGTTTTCACCAGTTACATTGGTTATTTCTTCTGAATCAAGTATTCTTTTTTCCATCCTTTAATATGGCATGACTAGGTGGTTTAACATGGGTACCATTTATTTTCCTGATTTTTCGTATGGGAGTATTATTAGAGAGATCTGATCCATATTTCCTCCATGAAATGATTCTTCCTTGAATTATTTCCTTTTTAAATTTTGCTGTAGGTCCCGTTGCTAAGTAACCAATTGGTTCTTAGCCACGTAAAATAAGTCTAATCCTTCGGGCCAGCCCTAGGAGAGCTGTTAATCAGCTCAGTGGTCTGGTAAAACTAAGGTATACTTAGACTTTAGATATTTTGTTGTATAGAGGTTTTAATGTATTGATTTCTAGTAATAATAGTCATCTTTTGTAAAGTTCCTTCTAATATTGGTAATGTTTTATTTATTTTACTGAACTTTCTATTCAGATTATCTAATCATCTCCCCATTGTTTTTTTTTTTTTTTTTATTAATTCTGTTAGTTTTTCAGACTACCATGGAACTTTGTGTTTTGTTGGATGAGGTTTTGATTTTGGCATTGCTTTATCAGCAGCATTTTTGATGGAGGGAAGTACAGTACTGCCTCGCTCTCTGAGGCAGTGCTGGTAGAGCAGTACTGCCCTGTCCTTGGGGTGGTGTCAGCAAAGCAGTACAGATCCACCCTCTGGGGCAGTGTCAACAGAGCAGCATCCGTACTCTTTTTCTGCAGGATGACACTCTGCTCTACCCACATGGGAATCAGCACTCACTTCAGAAGCAAATGTCAATTGATTTAAGTCATTTGTATTTTTTCAGGTATACAAACAGTAGCCTTTCATATTGGGATGTAACCCACCGCAGCCACCCTACTCCATCATTCCCCTTTAGTTTTTCATTCTGATAATAGCTGAAAGAATAATGGGTAGCATTGGTTGGGTGAACATAGCATCCCCTTTCCTCCCATCTCCATCTGGGTACCACCCTTGTTTAGTCAGTACACAACCAGCCCAGTGCATGCATAGGAAGAATACTCTATGTATGAAAGGCTTTGGTTTGTATAAAGAAAAATACAATTTACTTTAAAAATCTGCCATATTGAAGCACAGCTAGAGTGCAATACTACAGGGTATCTTCCACAGGCAGGATGAATGCTACAGGAGACTCCAAGAGTTATGTTTTGCAGCAAGAACCGAAACAGTAGCAATAAGGGCAGGGGACCTTTTAACTGATGCTAAGTGGTCTAAAAATCAGTGAAAGATGGGTCTCCTAAATACCAAGGGACAGCCACATCTGCAGGTACTCCAATGATGCATACATACCCAGAGCAGCTGACAAAATACGGGTAAGTGGTAGCAAACCACATGTATGCCCTACAATCTTACCTGGGGAGAGCTTAGCAAGTAGACCTGATGTGCCACTTCTTGGCCACATTGTCCTTTGGAGCTCTGAAGAGCTTGATGGAAACCACACAGTGGAAAAGATCCTGCTATCGGCATGCCTCCTCTCCATTGTTGCTTTAACTTTATGCTTTAAAAAGAGTAAAAAGGAGTCTTAAGACAATCTGGTTCACAGAGACAGGCTACACTTTGCTGAAACTTGTCTTGAGAAGAGTCATTTTTACAGATGCAAGAGGAGTCAGAAGGCTTACCTTCTGACACCAATAGCTTCCAGAACTTCACTCTGTCATACATTGAGCCATGATGCTGCCTGCAAGAAAGCCATGGCTCCTGACTCCACAGACAAAAAGGGTATACCTTCTTATCTGAGTCTCTCCAGGGGCAGGTTGGTTGTCAGTCAGCTGACTGATGAGTCAAATTGAAGAGGAGTGGTATCTGCATCTTCTGGGGGTGTAAACTTTATGCTGGTGTGTCAAAGGCGGTGGAAGGAGCATGCTTGGTCTACTGGAAGCAAGGAAATCTGATATGCAGATTAGAATGTTTACCTGGTTCAAAACACCATGAGAAAGCAGAAACCACAACAGTTGAAACAACGGTCTTGCCTCTAGACAAAATCCTAGATGACAACAGGTTCAATGACAGCACCATGGTTGCTTCCCCATGATTATTACACTCTAAAATGAACTTATCAATCTCTCAGAAGTGTCTTTCCAACTCAGACCATAGGGGTTCTGAAAAGAACCTTTGAGTCCTAACAACTCCCTCAAGTGTGGCTGGGATCCTTTCTTTCTTTAAATCTTCATCCAAAAACCATATGAACAGAGCAACAGACTATAAACCCAAGAGAGCTCCAAAGGGAAATCAGTCTGCAGAGAAAGTTATAAGAAAATGTGATAATTAAAAAAATATGAGGGAACAGAACATAATACTGATATACCTGAATTCAGGAGCCATCTGCAGAGGTCATGAATGAATTCACTCCTCGTTTAAATGTTTAGAGGTCAGAAGATTCTACAACTGCACTAAGCAAATTATTCCACTTTAGTTGCAGCCAAAATAAAACTCTTAGCAAACTGAGTACAGTAGTATTATCCCTAATACTAGAAAACGACACTTTGCAGCAGCAGCCTACCTGGTGTTATGAGCAAAAACAGCTAGTTCAGGTAAACATTCCTGAGACCAAGAATGCACATGGTCAGACCTGGTGGTGCTGACTGCTGAACCATGAGCAAGGCTGAGGCCAAACTAGTGGAGACTGTGGCCTAACACTAGTGAGTAATATCATGCACATTTGAGGTCCTAAATCTGAGCATTCAAGTGTCTGTACAAACACATGCACACAGGGCACCACAGTACCCAAAGGTATTGTAAAGCGTGGATTTGTCACACATGAACCTCGCATCTGCCCTTGCACAATATGGAGAGCATGTGATGAAAGAGGGTAACGTTGACAACTCTACATATCTCTGGAATACAAGTGAGAGAATAGTACAGAGCAATCATTGAGTCTTGAAAGGGACTGGAAGCCACTAGGTCATAACCATGCTCATAAAACCCAGTTTCAACTCTGCCCACAGTGAACGTCTCACTACTGCCAATCTTTGACTGCTTGTGAGAGGGCTTTTGGAATTATTATTACCTCTTCCTACAATAAGAAGGACCTGAGAAAGACGAGAAGGATTAGCCTGACCAGCAGGAGGAGGAAGATACAAGCCTGTATTTAATCACCTTGCTTGTACTGCAAGTCTACTCTCTACTGTTAAGACAGAAGATAAGGTTGAGGCAGTCAGAAGAGTCTTGACAGTACAGCCTATGTTCAATATTGCATGGGTATCCCAGGGGCAATGCCATGGGAACAGGAAGCTTCAGGAATAGCAAGAACAACTGGAACAAAGGACCCCTTAGCTGAGGCTAAGTGGTCTAATAATGAAGCAAAAGATGAGTTACCTGGAATTCCTAGTGAAGGCCATATCTTTTTACGGTACTCCAATGATTTTAACTTGCTGTACTTGGAGCAGCCAATGGAGGTAGTGTATGAGGTGAAGGATGGCAAGCATTCACTGAGGTCTCACCAGGGTCCTTGTTGTTGGAGAGTGCATTCTAGGCTGCTACTTTCATGTGCACACCCCTTTCAGGCTCAGCCAGAGAACAAGCAGAGGGGCAGGAAGAGAGGGAGGGCAGTCCAATGGGAAGACACCAAAAAGATTTGGCAATGACAGCAACAGAGTATTCCACACCAAAAGTACTGCTGAATGTCTCTTGTCCTTCTAATGCTTCTTCCCAATACTCTTCCACTCTAAAGGAGACCAGCCTCCACACTTTTTACAGGGAGAGTCAGGACTGCAAACCCTAGCCCCGTAGAATGAACAGACAGGGTAAGGATCCACTGTCAAGAACGACCTACATCTGACACATTGTTGTGCACTTACACTTATTTTAAGGGTAACTTCCACTGAAAAAATAAAACGAGCAAACATACAATGTAGAAGCTTCCATGATGTAGTCAGGAAAGAGCACAGGAATATATTTTATCTCGATTAGAGCCAAAGAAAATATGCTGGCTAACAGCAAGTGAAAGGACTACTAGAGGTAGGTACCATTGCTAGGTAACCAATTGGTTCTTAGCCATGTAAAATAAATCTAATCCTTCAGGCCAGCCCTAGGAGAGATGTTAATCAGCTCAGTGGTCTGGTTAAACTAAGGTATACTTAACTTTACTTGTTACTGTACAAAGTTTCAATGGCTGTTCCTGCATGCACCAAGTAATATTCCTGCCAGGAATAAAAGGTGATGGGTTATATTCCTGTAGGAACACTTATCTTGTACTGTACAGGTATTCCTACTGGTTTTATAGCCTGAATTTCATAATTCAACTCTTATCAAGGGAGCTACCTTACAGGTATGAAAGCTTTTACCTCATGAACATTACCAAGCTGTACCTCATGAACATTACCAAAAAATAAGTTTTCTATTTAAAACTAACCATGACAATTGCAAACCAACAGATGAGGGATACTGGAACTGAATAATATTCTAGCAAGGAAGCTACCTTCCACTTATGATAGTCATACTCTTAGGCTTCAGAAGCTGTTTATGGACAATGACAGGTTTATGTAAGTACTGTGGCCAAAAGCCAAAGGGCCTGTGACAAAACAGGAGCTGTAGGGTAATCACTATGAGAGGGATCAGGTAAACATTTACAATTGCAATCATGGTATAATAAGTGGTGTTGTAACAGCCATACAGTGAATGCCTCCCAAGTAACAGCCACTGCCCAGGAAGTTTGGGTAAGAGGTTAAATCTGTAGGAGAAAAAAAGGATACAATGGCACAAGCAGGACAAGATAGAACTGGTAGAGGAGCTCATACATGTACTCAGCTTTTCATCAAGATCCTCCCCTAGTCCCTCAGTTCTATGAAGAGCCGGCTGCATGAACACATATAGCAACTGAAATCACGTGACCATGAACACTGGGGTCGCCTCAGTAGAAGCCAGTGAACCAGGAAAGTAAAGATCTGAGTTTTCTTTTAAAGTAATGCTGAAGATCAGTCATGAACTTCATGACTAACAGACAGCTTCTCCCCACAGTCAATCCCAGTGAAAGGAATAAAGACCAGCATCTCTTCTATAGGAGAAAGGAGTGCTCATGGGAAATCTTGAAGGACAACCACAGAGAAAAGGCTCCAGAAGTGTCACCCTTCTTATCAGTCTGAATACTGATAAGGAACATGGGAGGAAATTAGAGATGTTCACATACTACCACTTTGTTTCTTTATTACTCAAACCAAAAGTCTTACTGTAACGGCAAAGGTTGTGAATTATATGAGCACTTCATAACACGAAGAACCAGAAGCTTCCGTATATGCCTTTACAGTATATATATTGATACAAGTAGCTACTAGAAAAACAATACAATAAATTATGATTGTTATTCTCAGACATGCTGAACCACTAAACAAAAACAGTATATTATAGGGTCAAGTTTTATAAACCAACTGTGGTTTGTGACAAAAAAAAAAAAAAAAAAAAAAAAAAACGCCTTGACTCAGTGCAGCTAACAAAGTCAGTAGGCAATAACTTGTCACTCAACTGCCTGCCACCAATTAACCACACTGTAATCAAGCTTCAACCATTGTGTCCAGCTCACACTGAGAATAATCCTAAATAAAAGGCAATGATTTGCACCTTCATAGGAACAAATATAATTAGTGACTATACTGTAGATAATTAGGCCCTGAAAATACAAGCACTGTTATGAAATGATAACTGGACTCTAATTAGACATTGAAGTAAATCATGCACCAGAGGGAGATTTTGAGCCATCAGTATAAGGAGGCGAGTGTCTGCTTTTACCTCTTCTGTTCCAAAATGTGTTGCTTATGATGTTCAGAGGTACGTATTTGCATAGTCTTTGGATAGATAGTACAAATATGTAATTTGTATGTTGTACATAATCCGAGGAGGGAGAGGTCGCAGACTGCAGGATATCTGTTTATATAGCCACCATAGGGGGGTAGCACCATCAGTGCACTGTAGGCATTATTTAAGGTTCTTTGCAGCGTGCCTTCGCCTCCTAGCTGCAATCTCTTTCATTCCTTTTACTGTAACTCTTTTCATATTCCCTTTCTTCCATCTTACTTTCCACCCTCTCCTAACAATTGACTCATAGTGCATCTATGAGATTTTCCTTCTGTTACACCTTTCAGACCTTTTACTGTCAATTTCTGTTTCAGTGCTGAATGACCTCATAGGTCCCAGTGCTTAGCCTTTGGCCAAAATTCTATACTATTCAATTCAATTCGACATCTGTATATAGTAAAAATTCTGTTACCTCTAAATGATAATGGTGGTGAATGACTGTTTATAGTAAGTCTCACTGATCAAAAACTTTTTAGATGGCAAGGCTCGTCTGAATCATTATTGCACTTCACAATGTTACTGAGTCATGTATGGTTAAGTGAGAAAGAGAGATGGTCCACCACCACTTTCAACTTAGGAGAGCTTGAAAACTACAGTGCAAACTCTGAATCCTTCATTACGAATTCAGTCTAAATTTCTCAACAGATAATTTGACAATGACCCATAATTTGACTTCCATTACCTAAAACTGATAAAACAAATTTGTACAGTAACATTAAGACATCTCTCAGCTCCTGATTTTTATGTGACAGCTATTTTATCAGATTCAAGGCATTTTAACTCTTGGATTTTATGTATACAAGATGTGAGGACTATACCACACAGGGCTCTTTTTGAGCGAAAGATTCTTTAACCATTACTTTATTCAAATGACCATAAATGCTTTAGTAATATGTAACAGGTTGTATCCTGTATGAACGAGAATATTTTTGAAAAATTTTTTCAAAGATGCAAACACATTACTTTTCCTAGTTACTACATTTGCTCAAATTATGTAAATTGTTCAATGAGCCCAACAATATCTCATTATTTTTCCATATTACCAAACAGCTTCTTGGGCTCTTTCCAGTTTTTCTGTCACGTTAGAAATCAACACAAATTAACCACAGGATTTGGTATATACAATTAGTGTAGATCTACAAAATTAAATAAATTTTAGATTTGACCCATCAAATCCCCCAACAGATAGTAAGTTGTGGAAACTTTACCAAAGCATCAGGAGGTTGTGGCATCAAGGTTGCTTGTTGGCAATTTGACTGGCATCAAAGTTGCTTGACAATACAAAGATAATAAGATGGCTGAAGTTTGGAACCATGCACTCTTACCAACTCTTGCATCTACCTTATGAATTCAAGCAATCAAAGTTCATTCCTGAAATACAGAAAGTAAAAATTGACTGTTATCCAGCCAGCTGCAAAATTAAGCATAGAAAAGCATACAAAGGAAGAAAAGGATATCATGTGATCAGCATTGGATATTTTTGCCTTTTACAATATTACAAAAAAATCTACAAGAGGGGCTGCTACCTTGTACTTATCCTAGAATGTGGATGCTTGTCTCAAGGACTTTAGTTCTTTAGTTGGCTGCATCTCCCAAAGTTAGGGTTTTACATCAAGCTCACAACTTGTGTGTGGGAAATCTATCCTGAAGCTGTGGGAAGGGAACAAAACTAGGTGGATTCAGTTGACCACAAACCTGATGTCGGAGCATTTAGATGACCAAAGAACTTTATTTAAAAAATAATAGTTAAAGAGTAATAAGGAACCATTTAAGTAGATGGCCTACTTGTCGGTACAGTATTTGTGTTGATCGCTGAAATTGGAAATTCCACATGCTTCACACTAAAGGATTTCAACAGAAACGTAAAATAAAGATGCACTGAGCTTTCATCCAATTGCTCAGATGAACAACAAACTTGTGAATTATCTACTGATACCAGCAGGTGTCATATAAACATTTCAACACAACCCAATCAGTCATGTTGTGCTTGTATTTGCAGCCCTAAATGTCCTCAGACACTGTCTTTTGCCTTTCATACAGAAGAGTGGCTGTTTATGCATGTACCAAAATGACCCAATAGTAGTACTAACTACCTACCTTCTTAATGGTTCTCATGTTTTTAGTGACTCCCAGATCCTTAACCTGTTCCCATCATTTGGGGCTTAGAGGATGGCAGCTGAGAGGCAATGTCCAAGTGTTTATATGATAAGACACCAAAAGCCTGGAAGCCCTGTACTTCAGCTGCTGACCTAAAAATCTGTAGTCAGGCTTTTTTTTCTCTTGGTAACAAATTTAATTTTCCTTTCCTTTTCCTGTCAAAACAGACTTTACAATTTTGACTACAATGATCTGGAGTATGGAAAATTTTGCTCCTGAAACTTCGATAAAGGGTGGAGTTAGATGGCAAACCTGTGAAACTGGAGTACCTAACCAGCCAAGCAAGGGGAAGCCCCGCCCACTCGTTGGTCTGCACTCCACTTTGCCTTTTGGTTCAGGTATCACAATGAGGGGTGGCTGAGGTGGGGCATAAATGTAAAGACCTTCAGGTTTGTATGTTAGGAAAAATATAAATTACTTTAAAAATTTGCTATTCGTTCCTACACAAATACAACCCTTTGGTCTTTACACAGGAGACTGACCCATTGGAGGGTGGAGTCTGGGTAAATCTCTGAACTGACTGGTTTGGTTCTACCCATCTGGAAATACCTTCCCAGTCTGGAAGAGCTGAGGAAGGAATCCTGCACTTCTAGCTTGTTGGACATATGGGATATTGCGAATGCTAGATTTCTGGGCTTAAAGTAATGAGTTGCGTCATTACTTTGAAAAAAGGCTTGAAAGAACCAGAGTGTCAAAGACAAAATTTGCTAATAAGACCAACAGGTTTGTTTCATTGTTTCTCCCTAAACCACCTACACAAGTTGAAGGACAGGATGATCTCATCATGTAGTCACCTGCAAACTCGCCAATCCAGCATGTGATGGCTTACTACCTGTCTCTTGGACTAAAGAGAGAGACAGGTACAAGAGAGAAGGGAGGAGACCAGTCACTCACACCCCTTCTTTCCCTTTTACTGAAAACCTTAGATGAGATGCACATGTCCCCTAAGGGAGCTGGGTGAACCACACAATTTGTTGGGCAGCCACCTCAAGATCCAAGGAAAAGCATGTCTTTTCCTTGGGATCATTAAAAAGATGTATCATTCTAATGATCTCCACAATAGGCCTCTGCAACTCCATAGGAGAGAACCACTCACCAGGGCCTCTGTTGATCTCTTAATTATTTAGTGTATGTCCTGTTTAATCTGCTGACTGGACCAGTAACACAGGCCTCCATGTCACAGGCTGGAATGGGAACAAAAGGTTCCCGGTCCCAAGCCCCCGAACCTGTCCAGCTCTCATCTCCCAGAAACAAATTCTGAGAAGGAGGGAACAAGTAAGAGATCATGAGCACCCTTGCCTCACCTACTGAAGACCAAAGTCCTGGCAGGTAAGCGAGGCCATAGGCAGTTAGTGACAATGACGATGTCCATCCAGATCGGGGAGAGTGGCCCCACTCATGTGAATATGAGCAGGGGCTGTCCCATGAGCATGCTTCGATCCACTTAGAAGCTGAGGCTTCTACAAGTGAAGAAGACTGAGCAGGGGACCCCCTCTTGCCTTGCCCGAGTGACCAGGTCGGGCCACCACCCCAGGACCCCTGGTCTGGTCTCTTTTAGAGTGGAAGGGGATGAGGGAGCACCTGCATGTTCTCTGCCCACCTTTCTTTACCGGCTTATGCTGGCAGCTAGGACTGGGTCCATAGATCAAGGACCCTCATTAACCTTGGTAGATGGGCTACTGGGGTCGGCACCGGTGCGGAGACAGTACTGGTACACCAGGGGTCCAAAGAACCCCCCAGCTAGTGGTTGCACCCATGCGGTAACAACCAGAGCAACAGAACCACAGTACCGCTAGTGAGAGACCAGGGATGGTTGCCGATAACCTGGGCAGGTGATAACCTGGGCGAAGGTGCCCGGGGTTCCGGGCCACGTCAGTAACCCGAAAATCGTCGTAAGCCGGAACATCGTCGAAAATCGTCAAAAATCATAAGAAAACCTTACTTTTAATGCTCTGGGTGCATTGAAAACGATGTAAACTGCATTATTATTGAGTCTTACATCAAAAAACCTTCAAATTATGATTATTCTGCCATTTTGGGGCCATACGTCCGGATGGCAGTGTGCGCTTTAACCCGGAACATGCGTCGTAAGCCAGGAAATAATTTCTGATGAATATATTTGAAAAGCGAGAACCAACGCTGCCGGAACCGTCGAACCGGGGACTGCCTGTAATGGTTATATCCATGCACTTGGTAACGGGAACAGCAGTACTGCTAGCAAGAGACCAGAGCTGGTAAGGAAGGCCCAGGAGGCCTATTGGGCCCGGTACTGGTACACTGGGGTCTGAAGAACCCCAGGTAGTGGTTGCACTTGGCAACGGAAGCAAGGGTACCGCTAGTGAGAGACCTGAGAGGCCTGTGTGGGAGGCCTGCCGGGACCGGTACCTGTACACCAGGGGTCTCAAGAACCCTGGATAGCGGTTGCACCCGTGTGCTCAGCAACGGGAGCAGAGGTACATGGTACCACTAGCGAAAGACCAGGCCTGGGACTGGCAGACTGGGTAGGCAGGCTACCAGGGCCTGGATTAATAAGCCCTGAGGGCTTATTAATCCAGCAAAAAACCTTTGTACAAAACCATAACCCAAAAAAAGTAACCAAATTCAAATAATTATATAACATAAAATAGAGTAATCAATGTACAGTATAAAATAAATATATCAGAACAAAGATCACTTGAAGAAAATGCAATCCAAAAAGAATGTAGCATTAAAGGCCTAAACCCATATGATACACAGTACTATCACAAATGGAAGTTAAGAAAATTAACCAGAACATCATACATCCTGAAGAATTTGAAGAAAACAACCAAACTTATGTGTCTGAATTCTAAGATAAAAAGAAAAGACCAATACTAAACTGTATATGTCAAAAAATAAAATATAGAAAAAGACAACTGATATTAAGAAACTAAACTAGTCCACTATGACAAATAACCAACCAATCGATAGAGGTCCCACCTCAAAATAAAGATAAAGTAAACCAAAAGAAAAAGAAAATATAGATCAAAATGAATATAAAATGGGGATATACAGTAATCAGCCCTACACCTGTACTTACTTCAACAAAAATTTATAGGGAAAAATCAACAGAAGAAGCATTTATAATGATATATAATACATGCATTATTAAACTCTGCAGTATAAAAATTAATATGACAAACGGTGAGAAACTTCATAAAATATAGAAATATAGAAACAAGTGACACAGAAACTCATGAAAAAGGATACATGTGTATAAACTATTTGATATACTATAGAGAAAATCATATAAATGGTACAGATCAATATCCAGAAAAATTTAAATGAAAGATCCAAATTAAGGGATTTTGACAAAGGAAAAATCTATTTCTGGGGGAAGACCTGTGTCACCCAGTGAAATAGTTCCAATAGCACTCATTTCTAGGCATAAATATTGCTAAATATACCAGAGAAAAAAGCTATCCACAATGCCGGGGTTACTACCCCCGGAGCGAACACTATAACGGTGTTGGTATGCACTAGGGGTGAGCGGATTCCACTATCACAGGCCTTTGTCCAATAGATCTCTCTATTTTCAAATTCCCAAATTGGGTGAGCCGCAATAAAGGTTGCCCACCCGCTTATCCACTAGGCGTCATCACGTGACCGCGTCGTCATCCCAATATTAGCACCCACCACGCTTGGTATATCACCCGGGTGGGAAAGAAAGTGCAGGGATGGGTCACTGGGTGACACAGGTCTTCCCCCAGAAATAGATTTTTCCTTTGTCAAAATCCCTTTTCTGGGCTCGACCTGTGTCACCCAGTGAAATTGTAACAGAGAATCAGCCATACAAGAGCTTGGTGGTACGCATCAAAGATTACTTTAATGGAGCTAAGTAAAACTAAGAGAAAACTTTACTGTGTTTTAATATTCTCAAGTTATAAGATCAACCACAAATTCAAAACTATGAGGCACACAGTCTAAAATCATAAAATTAACCAAACCAAGACACTTAAGGCTAACAAAATATGAACAAAAACAAGGTAACTGTGGTACGTGTATTGGTCAGGCTGTGAAGCAGATCTGACCTAAGGCTAGACGAAGGGCAAGCAGGCGAGGCAGGTAGGCTAGAGACTACACCAATAGGTAAACGAGGGTAACAAACCAAAAGGACAAGGAACAGTCATAAACTAATCTTGAGCTGGACCAGGAGGAACAATACTTCCTGCAGCTACTGTGGGATATTTAAGAGTCTCTAGGGACTTAAGACAGTGGCGTTTAAATACTGTTGGTGATTTCCAGCCCGTATATTTTTTTAAGGTCATCAAAATTCATATTATGGAAATAGTTAGTTGAGGTGGCCACCGCACGAACATCATGTACCCGAGGTACTGACTCCGGGTTTGCTTGTTTAATGAAATAAAGAATTTGTTGCCTGATGGCCTTTAGGGAAATATTACCTCCATTTTCCCTAACAAAGAGAGGGCTTGAAGTTCTTCTAGATGTTCTATTTAAATAAGCTCTTAAAGCATTGACTGGACATAAAGACAGATCCTGTGGAAGGGGAATAATCTTCCAAGGAGACCATCTATTCTGTGGATCTTCGTTCTATGCTAGAAAACTGGGGTCTGGAGACAACAGAACTTCACCTGACGGGAGGAAATCAACATAACTGGGCTCTCTAGAAAGAGCTGACAGTTCAGAAATTCTAGCTCCTGAGGCTAGACTTACCAAGAATAATGTTTTTCTTAACAGACTCAGGTATGAACATAAACCGGTATCAGTGTCTGATGCCAATTTAAGTACGTCATTTAAGTACCAGGAAACCGTATGTGGACGGGTTGTTGGTCTAAGACGAGCACATGCTTTAGGAATTGACGAAAAACAGGAGTCTGTAAGATTAATATTAAAACCATGTAAAAAATATTTTTCTTAAAGCAGATTTTGTTGTAGTACTAGTACTAGTGGCCAATCCTTTCTCGAATAGTGATCTGAAAAAAGAGATCGCTAGGTTCGTGGTCATTTCATGAGCTTCAGATTCCCTCAAAAACAATGCTAACTTTTTAACTGCTGAATCATACTGTCTGAGAGTAGATTCTCTCTTACCTGATTCTATGAATAATGTATTAAGAGGGTCAATGTTAGCATCTTTCTGTGCTGCAAATTTCATGAAGTCCATAAAGCTAGGGCATTCAGAATTCTTGAGGAAGCTGACACAGTCCGAGTTTGCACTACTTGTGTCAACTGTGGGTTGGGGATATGTTTGTGCGTGAGCTTCAACTCTAGCAGTAAAGGAAACCAACTGCTCTTCAGCCAGTTGGGTGCCACTAGTGCCACTTGACCTCTGAATGATCTGAGTTTGTGTAAAACTTTCATTAACAAATTTATTGGTGGAAACAGATAGATCCTTTGCCATCTGTTCCAGTCGATTGACATCGCATCTGTGGAATAAGCTAGAGGATCCAGATTGGGAGCCACGTAACACGGAAGCTTGTAGTTGCTCTCTGTGGCAAACAGGTCTACCTGGAGACCCGGTACCTGAAGGCAAATCCACCCAAACGACTCCCTGTCCAAGGACCACTCCGACTCCAGCATGGTTGTTCTGGACAGTGAATCTGCAATGACATTTCGAACGCCTACCAGGTGGGTGGCTGACAGGTGCCAACGATGTTTCCTTGCTAGGGAGAAAATTGCGATCATTACTTGATTGATATGGCTCGACTTGGAGCCTCCCCTGTTCAGGCAATGCACCACTACTGTATTGTCCAGCACCAGTCTGATGTGAATCTGTCTGGCTGGCTGTAGTTTCTTTAATGTTAGAAATACTGCCATTGCCTCTAGGATGTTGATATGGAACTGGCGGAATACTGTCGACCACGTTCCTTGAACTTTCTTGAGTTGGGAATATCCTCCCCAACCGCTTAGGGAGGCGTCCGTATGGATCACAAGTGAAGGAGGGGGAAACTGGAGAGGCATTGATCTCGACAAACTCTTGACTGTCGACCATGGTCGAAGCCTTTTCCTCAATATCTGCGGAATCAGAGACAGCTTGTCTCTGTTCCTGCTGTTGGCTCGTTTCCGCCATACTCTGTTTATATCCTTCAGTTTGGCTTTCAGCAGCAAGTCTGTTACTGAAGCGAACTGAAGAGAGCCCAGAATCCTTTCCTGGGTACGACGAGAGGCTTTTTGTTTTTGAGGAACTGTCTGGTAGCTTTGGCTATTTCCTTCCTTTTTGCTGGCGGTAGCGACAGTTTGTGTGTGCTTAGGTCCCACTGGATTCCCAACCACTGAAATTGAGCCGCTGGAACTAGACGGGATTCCTTTCTGTTTATTTGGAAACCCAGGTACTCCAAGAAGTTGATTACTATGTAAGTTGCTCTTCGACATTCCTTGACATTGGATGCCCAAATTATCCAATCATCCAGATATGCTGCCAGCATAATCCCTTGGGTCCGCAGCTCTTGTACTACTGTCTCTGCCAGTTTGGTAAATATTCTGGGCGCTATGTTGAGCCCGAATGGCATGACCCTGAACGAGTATGCTTGTTTTCCTAGTCTGAACCCCAAGTAAGGGGAGAAGTTTCTCGCAACCGGGACGTGATAATATGCGTCTGTAAGATCTATAGAGGTGGTGACGGCCCCACGGGGAAGTAGGGTCCATATCTGCGAGATTGTAAGCATGCGAAACTTGTCGCATTGAATGAATGAATTGAGACGAGACAGGTCCAGAATTACTCTTTGTTTGTCTGAGTCCTTCTTCGGAACACTGAACAGACGGCCTTGAAATTTCAAGTGCCTGACTCTCTTTATTGCCTTCTTTTGCAGAAGTTCCATTGCAAAGTCCTGTAAGTCTTGGGATGGATGTTGATAGAACGTGACTGGTGGAGGAGGCCCTTTGCTCCAGCTCCATCCCAGACCTTTTGAGATTATGCTGAGCCCACGGGCTGAAGGTCCAATGGTCCCTGAAGAGATGTAATCTCCCGCCTACCTGGGGTGCCTCATTGATTGGGGGAGGCCCTACTTCCTCTGATTCCACGGCCTCCTCTTCCACATGAGAGGGACCTGGATGCTGCCCTACCTCTGTAGGCGGCTCTAGCTCTGCTTCCCCTCGCATGCCTATTGTAGCCTCGAAATGTCCCTTGGCCCTCAAACGAGGCGTTGAAAGCTGGGGACGTCACGAAGGTTGGCGTAGCAGAGGCTTGCTGAGCCGGCTGCACCAGTACGAACTGCTGCTGCTGAGGTTGTGCCTTAGATGTAGAAGGCTGGCCGACCTGTGAGACCGGTACCACCTGAAGCACTGTTTGAGCTTGAGGTTTCTTAAAGCCCTGGAATCTCCTGAACCTTTTCCTTTCTTTAGGTTGAGGTCCAGAGGTCTCAGAGAACTTCCTCTTGAAAGGAAGGCCCCAACGAGAGCAGAGACTCTGGTTCGCTCTAGTTGCCGCCGCCATAACATTATTGACCTCATCCTCTGGAAAGAGGTTAGGTCCCCAGATAGAACTCTTCACCAGTCTATTGGGCTCATGCCTGATGGTGGCCTCTGCAAAGATGTGTTTCCTGCAGTTCTGTCTGGCTATCACAAAGTCATAAAGGTCCGATTGGAAGGAAGCCAGTAATAACTTCGTGAGGACCTGAAACAGAGGTTCGTCATTATAAGCCAATGCCGTTACCTCTGAGATGGTGACTGAGTGCAGGGAGCGACTCAACCTGCACTTGGCCTCAAATTCTGCTTTGAGCAGAGCCTCCGGAATTCTGGGAAGTTGCTCGCTGAATAGGGTGGAGGCACACTCGGGATCGAGTTTCCCCACCGTAAAGGTTGCCGGAGCTCCCAACCAACACTCCGAATCTCCGGGGAAGAGAAGAGAAGTAGAATCTGTTTCCCGGAGTTGAGGCATAGGCTTGCCATCTAGCCCCGCCTGAAGGGTCAACTCCGTAATCTTGGTAGTGCAAGGGGTAGGAATGGCGTCACCAACGGAGAACATCGTAAAACTTCCCTTGAAGGGGGTAAGCTTCGTGTTCTCGCACTCCCAACTTGTGAGAGCGCGCAACAGGGTGGATTGAGCTTGGTCCCTTGGGAAGATGACTGTCTCTTTAGGGACCTTATCAGACGTAACCCAGGCTTCTTCCGTTAACCTGGCAAAGCCTGGATAGGGAGGCACTAGGTCGGCTGGAAAGAACTCCAGTTCCTCCAGACGACGAGTGCCTAAACCCTCAATGGTCAGTGTGCCATTATGCAGGGGAGCATGCAAGGCCAGTCGCCACGGGTTTGCCTTATCAAAGGGAGGCAGTTTGGAGGCATCCGGGACAACTTGGGATTGTTGTGCTGCTCCGGATCGGATGAATCCGGAGAGCAAGCTTTCCTGGGCCTGCACCTTTTGTGCCAATGACTGCATTGACTCTCCGGAGGGCTGTAAGCTTGTGACCAGATCCTTTAGCCTAGCTTCTACCTTTGAGTCGATTTTCTGCATTAGCAGATCGACAAAGGCCTCAGAGTCAAAGCCAGGCTGAGGAGACTTAGACTTTGAATCTCTGAACCTCGACCCCTTATAAGGGGGAGTAGCCTTACTTGTGGACGCCACCGGTTTGGGAGCCGGTGACGACCTAGAGGGAGCTGGCGGATTAGACCTTTGAGGTCTAGAGGACTTCGGTAAGTCCTTCTTTTTCAGGGATTTCATCTTGGGCATAACAGACTGAGATCTGTCCCCAAGGTTAGCTGGTTTCGGAAATCCCTGGAAGGAAGAGGAAGAAGAAGAAGGTGAATTAAATAAAGATTTATCTAAATTAACCTCGCCTGCCTCACTTACTACCCTACCTTCTACCTGATGGTCATCTACACTCATGGGCTCCAGGTGGATGTTAATAGCCGCAACCTCTTCTGCCACCTCTCCGCACAGGTTGTCGTCTTGGGAGGGTTGCGTTTCTAGTCTGATCTTCTCAATGATTGGAGCGGCCAACTCCCTCGGTAATGCGGCGGAGATCTGGGCACCAGGGTAGAGGAGATTACAGATCTCTTCCGAGAGCACGTAGGGGTTGCCGGACGCAACATTCCTCCCAAATCCGCCGACCCAGGTCTTCAGGGTCGACAGCGCAGAGGTACGGATTGCTGGGTTAGACTGGAAGAGAAGGTAGGATTTACTGAAAATATTCTCCCAATTTTCGTATGTTTCTATATGAGGCATCAATACCGAAAGGGACTAAAGGTTAACAGGCTCTCATCACTTACCGACACATCGGACGCCAGTTCGTAGAGAGCGTAACAATTTTCACAGCCGTCCGGGTGCCAAACGGTCATGTCCCCAACATGCACTGCACAGCTGGAGTGCGAGCGGCACACCTCGTGTCCGCACGATTGCTGGAGAACGACCGAGCACCCTGGCTCCTGACAACGTACCATCTGTAAGTGGAATGATGGTATATGAGTATCAATAAAGTAAGACACGCCGGAATAGGTCCGGCGGCGAGAGAATACTTTAACTTAGCTTATGGGAGATGATACATATGAAACAACAAGGCCAAACCCCTCCGGGACTGATCCCAGCAGCAAATTCTAAAACATTGCTTAAACTGACAAATGTTTTAACTCGATATATAAATGCTATAAGCAGGTACTCTATGACACTCCGCTGTGAATAGTCACTGAAACCTCATTGTGTCTTATATTATGGGGATGGTGTAACAGTGGTGGAGTAGGGGGGGGTGTATGGCCCCTTATCAACCGACCAGGGCGGAACCATATAATGGAAACCGCCAACAACCGTGAGTCATATCTACCAAAGTGGTTAATTGGATAAGAACAACGAAAAATCAGACTAGTCCGGCAGAGAAGTGAATTCTAACATACCCTAACTGTTATCATGCATTCACGGGACAATGTTCGACGCTCCAGCTACTAACCACTAAAGCAATTAGAAGCGAGCTAACGAAACACCACCCGTATGGGAAAGGTAATAAGTGGCGGAAACCCGGCGAATTGCGACCGGTCAGGTGGGTAGCACCCTCCGGACGCCGACTATAACCAGCTTACAGGGGTGCCGAACGTAAGCGAACGGCTTTCCTCTTACGAGGACAATGCTCAGGTGACGTCACCAATTTCTAATCATTAAGGTAAAGAGACGGGGACTAGGCTACATACACGAGAATACGGAGTTAAATGATCCTAGCCTACTCCCCAAAAACCAAGCTTCTTGGTCTAGTCAGGAAGGCCAGGGTTAATAACACTGGTGTGGGGAGAGAAGGACCTACGTCCTAGCTCAGCCACCCTCTCCCCAAGAATATTACAGCAATTACAAAAAATTAAGTTTCTAAAGAACAATAAAAAATATAATTCCAGTTATAATAAGGGCAATAGCAAAACATTAACTTTTGTAAACCATAAAAATCTCACTTACATAAGAAATTAAATGATTATATAATCCAGTGGAATGTAAATGGGGTCAAGACCAATTTACACCTTGGGGAAATACAGTGACTCCTCAAAGACTATGAGCCAATAGCATTATGTTTCCAAGTAAACAACTAGTGCTGTCGATAGGCAAATACTTCTTATTAACGTCACAAGAAGAATGCAGGTTAGATACTGTACTGCAATTTATGTACACTATAACAATAAAATAATAGTGATTTATGCAGATTAGATACTGTACTGCAATTTATGTACACAAAAAGATAAACAATAAAATAATAATGATTTACAAGTTTCAGCAATCAAAAGACCTATGACATCTGTAACATAAAATCAGCAAAATAAAAATTATAATTTATATAATTTACAAATACCTGTATTTATAAATAATCCCCAATTGTCATTTTTTAATAAGATTCAGGGAGCTCCTTCAAAGTCTGCCACCGAGATGTGTCCAATGAGGCAAGCATGTGTCCTTCCATTCTCCTGTAATCCTCTCACAAGCAGATATAGATATGACCAAGAGGATCTAAGTTCCTGTTTTACTGACTAGCAGGAATGCGTTCTCTGAGCTATCAGTTTGCTGGTGATGGAGAAAGTTGAGTTGCTGGGAATGATCATGAAGGCCAGGAGGAAGGTGTGCTCTTGCTGGGCAAGGTATCAATTCTGCATATTCAGACAGTGGTGTACCCCTGGTCAACACTGTTAAGAAGAGGGGGGCATGGCTAACCAGGGGTTTGGCCAACCTGCTGTCCTCCCTGAGGGTCTTGAACCTGCTTGATCCATTCCTATTCCTCAAGGCTTTGGTGGAAGAGCTCTTACAGAAGCTGACACTGTCAGTGACCAGAGTGACAATGGTTGACTTTGGTGTCTTGTACCCCTCAAGGCAGTTTTTGACCCTGGGATGGAAGTGCTGCACATCTGCTACATTTTCTTAAAAGTCAAGATATTAGAGGGTACCTATTATTCCTTCCAGATGGTCTTACCTGTTTACCCCTACCAGGCAGAAGTTACGTAAGAGGTTGTCCTGTGAGAGGTGAAAAAGGGAGAGATGTCTTTGCCTGTCCACAAACAGTAGGGGTTTGTCTCTGGAAATGGAATTCTGGTATGGGATAGGAGCAGAGCTATGGGTCATGAACATCATCAGGGTAACTAACAAACACCATTTTCTGGAGACATCCTGCCCTCCCCACAAGATCACATCCACTGGACTATGGGGCTTACAGTAGTCTCCAAGTAAAGATTCACAAGCAGATATTGAGAGGCAGGATAGACCTCTAGGCTCCATTTTTTTCCTGGCCCTGATGATAACAGGTTGTTGGCAATAATCTTGGCCTATTAAATGAGTATCTGTAGCTCATACCTTCAGGATGGAGATAGAAGTCCATCCCAACGGGAAACTTCCCAGCACCCTCAGACTTCTAGGATAGTTATTTACACTTCCCAATCCGTTCATCATCGAGAAAATACAGTACCTTTAGTTTGTGTGGGCAAGGAAAGTATTTAAATTTTGAGCCAAGTGTTTCGCCTATCTACAGCTCTACAATTCTTCCCCAACTTTAGTTCCAGTGGCAGACTGAACACACTGGTTGTGCACGTCTTTGGAGAGACTTGGACAACTAGTAACGGTATACTGTATCACTCCCCGATGTTTACCTGATTGTAACCTTGGAAGGTGTACTGAGGGATCTTTGGTGGTGGAATTTCCTTCAAACTGGGTATGATACAGTCTTTGGGGTTGGTAATCGAGACCATAAATGAAAATTGCAATATATTGCAGCTTTGGTGATACTGGATTAAAGATCTGCTCTCTCGCAAGTATTAGAACTTTAGGTCATTGATGTGACTGCTTCACAAGATCTTAATAGTCACAATTTTCAGGAAATACCTCTTTAAGACAATTCAACTTCCTGGTGAGATATCTCTTTCTAGTTCTCAAAAACCTTGTTATGGCACTTTATGGCCTTATGTAGTTGTCTTCTCTTCTAAACCTCACTAAGAAGTGTTCTTAAGGGTGCTTATATCTGAAATGAGTTAGTGAATTATAAGCTTTGTCAGGCAGTTACACATGTCTTTAGTGGTCATCTGTGGGTCTCATTTTGCTCCAGATTTTAATCCATAGACCCAGATAGCCAATAGTCAAGACTGCACCACTGCTCCTTTGGCAGTTCCCATCTCTATGAACACTCATTTTGGCTAAGATATGTAATTATTCTTGGCTTTACATGCACATACACACATACATATACATTTTATATATATTTATATATATATATATATATATATATATATATATATATATATATATATATATATATATATATATATATATTATATATACACACACACACACATATATATATATATATATATATATATATATATATATATATATATATATATATATATATATATATATATTGTATATGTATGCTTTAGAAGATGAAGTAGGTCAGGCAAGAATGACAGTTCATGTAATTAGAACCCTTTCTACTTTCTTAGCTCTTTAAAAGAAACCTGGAAATTTCAATCATATTAAAGTAGTGCATCACTGACTTATGGCTTTTTCAGTGCCGTTAACGGCGTTTTACAGCGCTGTAACTTGATGTAGCATCAAGTTAGCAGTCCTTATGACACTGTATCTTATGCAACATCAAGTTACGGTGCCAAACATCAAGTTACAGTGCTGCGCTGAAACGGATCCCCTGCTGTAAATCGAGGACCTACTAATTACCTAACAGCATCATTCCACATTTGCTACTTCTTACGTTCATCCCTTTTTCATCTCAAGAAAACTAGTTTACCTGGGTTTTGAGCTTCTACATCTTGCTTTCACAGTTAGGTGAAACAAGCTTATGTTGTACTCACTGGATTATAACCTACTTATGGTGATTACTTGGTTACTACTTAAAGTAACCAGGTAATCTACATGAGCCTTGGCATCTGATTTAAATAGTTCTCAAGTGCTCTCTTAGACCCACTGATCGATGAAGTAGAGATTTACCTTGGCCTTGAAGGGCCATTAACATACACAAATTTATATCATTTCAATGTATAAAATATACAAAAGCCATGTACAGTTAATTAAGAATGATAATGAGCTATTAATTACAATGGGGCAGTAGCAATACATTTAGTCAGAACACATGATAGATGACATGTTGCCTGGAGCCGACAACAAGCCAAGTTCTCACATTGGGCAGCGTCCATACATTATTGAAAGCTTTGTTTATTAAGAGACTACCAAAGGAGGGTAGTTAGTAAATACTAGTGGATCCTGAGGGTGCATGCATGAATGATTAACCTTCTGTCTGGAAGATGAAAGATGGTGTATCTGGGACACTCATGACCATGACTGTGGTAAAATATAATTGATGGGTTTCTATGAAAAAATTAGTTTCATGTTTTAAGAATTTGGTGTACAATCCTGACTCTCATAAATGCCAACTTTCACTCATATTCTGGCCATTATTATTATTATTAATTATTATTATTATTACAGGCAGTCCCCGGTTATTGGTGGGGTTCCATTTCTGATGGTGTGATGATAACCGAAAATCGGCGATTTTGGGGCTTTCTCTGCGATTTTTGGGGGTTATCGGCGCCGAAAAGCACTGATTTTTGGTTATCGGCGCCAATACCCAATTATCGGCGCCGATAAGCGGAAATCAACGATTTTCATCGCTAGACAAACGTCATAAAACCGAATCGCTGTTAACTGGGGACTGCCTGTATTATTATTATTACTAAGTAGTTAAACTAGACCACTCAGCTAATTTACTTAGCTCTCACAGGGCTGGCCCAAAGACTTTGTCTTCATTACAACGATAATATTAATTTAGATTTTATTTACTGAATTACAGCTTTTTACAATTTTGGAAATTGGGTCAATTGAAAATGATGGAGATTCTGACAAGATTTCTTAAACCGATTTGTTTCCACAACTTGACATTCGTTGCTGATTATTTTTGGACATTCAAACAAAAAATGTTATCGGTTAGTGTTACCTTATATTTTGTACATTAAAGGATTGGATCATGTAGGCTATTCATCAAATAACCAAGGGTCAAACAAGAGTACAGGCAGTCCCCAGTTACTGGCAACCTGGTTTTACGGCATTTGTCTAGCAGACACGATAACTGGATTTTCAGCACCGATATCTGGTTATCAGTGCTGATCCCCACTTAACAGCACTGCCCATCCCCAGTTATCAGAACCGATAAGTGCTGTTATCGCCGATTTTTGGCTACTGTCACGCTGTCGGGAACGGAACCCCCACCGATAACCGAGGACTGCCTGTAATCAATTCCAGGATGATTCTAAATAGTATGTCTTTTGATATGATGAAATTCATATTTCAACATGGGACTTGATCTGTTTTAGTTACTATCGGGTTCATTATTTCATATATTCTGTTTTAATTTGTTACCATCGGGTTCAGTATTCCATATATTCTGCCATTTATTGATTGTAATGGGTTTTAGAAATATATATTCACTAACTGGAATACAGTATCTACATGTGATCTTGTCACAGCAGTTGCAGCTTTGGCTGTTTTATTGGCTTCTCCATTTCCTCTAGTGACTATACACAGGCAAGACTCCAACATACTTCTATATTTTTCTGTCTTCATATAATCTCTGGAGTAAAAATCTGTTGTCCAATGGTAATTTTTTATTTATAATTTTGAAGGGCTTCTATAGCACTTCTAGTTATTAAAAATTGCAAATTTCTGTGATGGCATTTCTTCATCTTTAATATAATAATTTTAATGGCTGACACTATTGCCAATAATTCTGCTTTGAAGATAGAAGCCTTGTTACGCAAGGAAAACCGATATATTCTTTGGGTGATATGGCTGAAAATCCCATGCCTGATGAAGATCTGGAACCATCAGTGTATGTTGTATAGTATGAAATTTTGTCTTATAATGTGTTGCATGTTGTTTATGATGTTCTGGGTATATGAATAGTTTTTAGATAAATAGTTTAAATGTGTATGTTTGTACTTTATGTGTAATCTATTACTGGAGGAAATATGGCAGATTTTAAAATTAATTTGTATTAATTTTTCATAGCTAACAAACCTGCGGTCTTACACATTAGGATAAATCACCTGGTGCCAGCTGGAAACTGGTAAAAAAAATAATAGGAATTGTTTATGCAAGGAATTGGTGGCATCTGGCATCAGTCATGGGGAAGAGGGAGGAAGAGGCCAGTGACCTAATTTCAACCCCGTGACCTCAAAAGATTGGCAGTCCTTCACTAATCTGAAGCCTTAGATGTAGTAATGAATCATTCCTTGTCCTACAAACTTGATATTAAAAGTCTTGGGTACTTACAGTTGACTTTCCTCTTTCTAAAGAGAAAAACACTTGTAAACAACGTACTCCATATTACAGATCCTAAATAACTTCTCAAAACATACATATACATGCAAAACACAAATAATGTCTGCACAATTACTTACTTGAAACATAAATGCTGGTTGAGTAATAGCTGCTTCTATATCCTATTAACATTACCAAAACATAATATAAATAACAGTCAACCCACACAAAATGTAACTGATTTAACTTGCATAAATAATGTACAGCGATAAAAGAATGAGGTATTATCACATTAAGATTAGACTACTTACTTTTTAGCAAGCAGGTGAGTAGCCACTGTGCAGAGCCAATAAAACCAACCCTTCACAGACGTAAAACTTCAAAGTGACACTGAGAAAACAGAAAAATAATATCCACAAATATGAAGAATACTCATGGTAATAGGTGAAGATGATTAAATGAAAACACACGATCAGACCAGTCAAGAGCCAGTGAAACAAAGGACTCTCCCTCCTTAAAGATGGCTTCATTCATTTTTTTCCGAAATTCAACACTTAGATACTGACCTAAACTTTTCTTATTGGCAATAGTAAACAAGCTCTAAACTCTTATTAAAAAACTCGCTCACCTTGGAAAGATAATTTCTGCAACTTAGCATATGGTATATGTGTCATGCTCCAACAGGTATTTAAAACTATTTCACAAAAACCCACATTCTGAACAGGATTAATGCAGCACTGTTTTCATCTTCTTAACTTCCAATTGACTTGCCTACTGAAAGCAAAGAATATATTTCTAAGAGTGCAAATGATGAATATTCCTGACTTAACAAGCCAGAGGAAAGAAAAAGCAGACAATTTATCTGACTGTTGTACTTATTTTCAGTGAAACACATTGGACAAAAATCCTTGACGTGTTACTTTTTTGCATACAAATCCTGTCATCTAAGTGCTAATCTTTACAAATTATTACTGTTCTGTTATCACAGTCGTGAAATGAGTAGTTTGGTCTAGTTATTTAATAGTACCAACATTGTTAACAAACTGTATGTTACAGTAGTATCCAATTATGTTGGAAGTACCAATATTACGGCAATAATGGAAAAGAACCTCTTTGCTTCTAAATAAAAATTTTACACAAAGCAAACAAAAAAAAGTTAAGATCTATATCAACAGAATCCATACATACATCTATGAATCTGGACTTATTTTGAGAGAGTACAACATGAATTTGTACTGGCATATCAACATGTGGGGGTTGAATGGAGTGAAATGGAGACACCCAGTCACTGACTTGATAAAACCCAAGATCAAAATATGCTGTGAGTGACTGGATTGTGTATAACCTTGTTTACAATGCTCTTGTGTGGGCAAATGGTGGATATAAGGTCACACAATCTTCTACGAATCAGCTAGTTAAACAGAGGGCTGGAAGATTTTGCAATTCTTGATAATGGCAGCACTACATTTGAATTTTCCAATGACAAAATACACTAATACCTATTAACACAGAATTTTACTGTACCCTACCTTCTTTCTCATGTAGTAGGAGTTTTTGAACTTTGTTCTAATAAGAAAAATGTTTAAATGCTTCAATTAAATGTAAAAAAACATTCAAGAGTATACCATTTATGTTAACCTATTCACATAAACATTTAAAATGTCACAAAATTAATGATACACAGTTTGGTACATATGCTTCTCTTGTGATACAACCTACAATTATTGGTTGAAACATGAAGGACTTGGCAATCAGAAGCAGACACAACTACTAGACTCAAAATTTATAGTACTGTTACAATGATAAAAATAACAATACAGCACTGTTATGCACAGTACCTCATACTTTAAACTGTCAGTATAAACAAAAGTACCAGAATACAACAAGAACTGTTCAAACTTATTTATCCTTTACATAAAAAATGTATTTATGACTATTACAATGTGAATACACAATGATGTTTCTGCTTCCAATCAACCCAATATGTATAAACTACAAAATGCTACTGAGTAGAGAGCATTTTCTTATTCAGAAATAATAGGAAGGCTCACTGTAAATATGGAAGGTTCAGAATTTATTGATGCAAAATTAGAACAAAAAGTTTCAGTTCTGCATTAACAATACAATACAAATAAGAACGGCACTATGATTCAAAACAAATACAGGAACTCTGCATAGTAGTTACCAAAATTTTTGCCATAAAGTGAGATGAGAGAAAAATCTATACAAAAGATCACAGTCTTTATCATTGTATTTAGAGTAAAGGTTAAAGCTATGCAGCAAAATATGAACTAGATGGTGCCGATATAAAAGTTACAGTATTGGAAACTGTCTCCTGACTCTGACCTCCAGTTGGATCATGAGGAATTCCTCCAAACATTATTAAATGACCTCGCCCGAGAACCAGAGAATATAGCAATGATGGCTGAGGTGGAGTACCTATAATTGAGGGCACTCTTTGAGAGTGATTAATTGGCCACCACCTAGCCCTATGATGAGAAATGACTTGACTAATATCCAAGAGATGAGGTGTAACTAAACTACGAGGTGAAGTAGATCTGCCACTTAAAGAATTTCTTTCAATTTCTTGTTGTCTTTCTCCTTCCTGTTTACGAGACAGTTCTTGTATTCTTTCCTTCATTCGAGATAAAACTTGAAGTCTACGCTGCCTGTCACTTGAAGCATTAGGTCTAATGGAGGGTCGAGGCCTACCTCGCCCTCGGATCCCTGGTCCATCAACTTGTCCTTGCTGGGCACCATCATCATTTTCATCACTACTGGACTCTCCCTGATCTGGAGGTGGAGGTTCATGTCGAAGAGGGGCTCTCTGACGTGAAATGTGCTCATAGATACGCCGTTCATCTGGCTGTTGCATGGGTGGAACCCAGACATTAGGAGGTTGTCTTCTTACAGGACCGGGCACCCACAGCTGAGACATACTTCCGCCGGCTGATGCACCATTTAGACCAAATGTTGATAACACCACTATACTTTTTCCCACTTTGCAAGCTGGATTATACCACATCTGAGAAGGCATATGCTCTGATTCTTCAACAAATATCTGTTCCCAATGCCATTTTGCACTACGATCATATAAGCTGTCGGGAAGAGTCAAAAGCCAAATGTCATTGTATAATCTATTTGACCCACCACACCCTGCTAGAATTAGAATATGATTATCATCTAATTTAATTTGAGAATGACCAAGTCTAGGCATAGGCATAGGTTCTGACACAATAGGTTTGAACCAACACTGTCTAACAAGATCTAAGCAAAAGACATCATTAGTACTTGCAGAAGTTCCCTCATGCTTCTGCAACCCACCAAACACTACCATCATGCTACCATGCACAGTTGCAGAGTGGCCAGCTGTAGGAGGAGGGGAACCAGGGTAATACAGCTGAGTCCAGCGATTTCCAAGAATATCATAAACATGTAATTCACTAAACAAAACCCACTGCTGATGTAGGGGGTATAATGATGGGTGTGTCCATCCACCAAACAACACAAGGCAATTATTCCATGTGACCATAGATGCATAGGCTTTCGGTGATGGATAAGTTCCTGTAGTTAAAAGTCTAGTCCATTCATGCATTCCTAAATCAAAACGCCATAGGTCATTAAAAGTTGTGTTGGTGGCAGTACACCCACCAAAAACATACATAGATGAATCAAACACACAAGCGGAGTGTGAATATCGCCTGCTTATTGGGATGACATGGCTGGGATAGGCAGGACTGAACCACTCAACGCATCCCATTCTCAGTGCAGAGAAGAAACGAGATTTCCTCTTTTCCACAACTCCTTGGCAACAAGTATACCATCTCTGACAAACCTGCAAGAACAATTACTGTACTTAATTTTGGCCATGCTACAAAAAAAATAATAAATAAATAATGGAAGAGAACAATTAAAGGCAATGCTGTATTAACAGTACATAATCTTGTTAACACTCAATACAATAATCACTTTCAACATCACACAAGTTTTGACAAGGGCTGCAAAAACAAAATAAATTCTGTATGTCTCTTTTAGTTATATCATAAAATTCACAATAATACAAACAAATGACATTAGCTTTCACAAATGGACTACTAGAATATGCTACCTCTCATCAGATAATAAATGCTTCCTCTCCTTTATATCACATAATAAGATTTCATCAATTCCTTTAAGTTATGGTTAAGATTTCACATTTTTTTTATCTGTAATAAACTTCTATATAATGAGTTCATATTCCCACAGAATAACAGACATGACCTCAAGTGAACCTGATACATTTTAATATCCTTCTGTTAGAGAAAAATTACAAAAAAATAAATGTGTACAGTATAATCATGAACTGATGCATTCATAGAAAAATATAAATATATAAATGCAAACACAGAGCAAAAGAAAGTTCAAGTTCACAGAGCAAAAGGAAGTTCAAGTATGAATGAAAGGTCAGTTATGTTTAAGAACCCAGAACAGGAAGAATCAACGTTTACCAAACATTTACCACACACAAGTAAGGGAATAACTCTGAGACACAGAAGCCCTGGGTTATGATTTGAGTAGACAACCAAATGTACATCAGATTGGATATGTCTGCAAACTGTATATGATGTACTGTACAAATCATCTCCTCTTGTGCACTACCTTTTAAAATGATATTTTCATAATAAAATTAGGTTTCATATATATTACCAAGTAATTACATAGCTATTGTTTCAAATTGCAGTAGCACTTCGACAGTTTAGTGTAGGTGACAAGCCCCGCCCACTAACGGGAGTACTGTAATGGAAGCGACTTAGCAGAAAACCTCACTCTGTTTGTGCCCTATGTCCATGAGAGGGGAGGAGGGTGGGCTCTGATTCTGTAATTACTTGATAAGTTGTCGAAAATTCGACAAGAGAGATTGTACTTTTCTGCAAGTTGTGGTATGGTTTTATGTATTCTTTCTAAATTTACGTAAAGTGGAAATGCATATTACAGTAGGTTGAAGAAAGATATTATGTTGTTGTGTTTATATTTAGTAAAAAAGCTTTGTTTTGGCTGTTTCGTGTACATTATTTAATTGTAAGTACTGTATACGTGTAATAGTGCTTAACTACCGGTGTCAGCTGTTTGTCTGGTGGCTAGTTAAACACTTGGTTTAGTCAGCGACAGCTGTGACAGTCAGTCTTGTCACAGCCTTGGTGCAGTGTGTAGTTCTAACTAGTAGGGATCCAATAAAAGGGAATGCAGCCATAGTTGTCAGGGCCTCCAAGTACATTTAACCATTCCTTTTCATCTTAAAGTTCATTTAGGGAAATTCCTTTAGGAGATATGCATATCTAAATGTAAGGAGAATTTCTTAAGGCATGCTTTGGATGAGAGTTACGAAGTAGAGATTGTGCTCATGCCAATCTGATCCTAATTCCAGCTAGGACTATTGAATGCACCATTGGAAATAACATTAAGTTCATACTGATTTATGTCTTAGATTAATAGACACAATGCAATGCAGTGATTTAATTGAAATTTGGAATGACATATCAGTGAAGTAACCTGGGTGTCTTAGTATAAGACTTAGGCTACGATTAGGTTAGTACCTTTCAAATCGTTTAGGCTATATGACAACACTTACGATTTGAAATGCTCAACTTATTCTGAATGAGTCGGAATATAAGTATATATGAAACAATTCTATTATGAAAATATAATTTCCATATAAGTAACTTATCAAGTAATCATATAGCTGAATTTCACACTGAATGGGGGTGGGATACATGGACATACAGGCAGGTCTCTGGTTGTCAGTGGCCTCGGTTATCGGCGATTTGGTTTTACGGCGCTTGTCTAGCGACAAAAATCTGCACTGATATGCGCCGATTTCCGCTTATTGGCGCCGATACATACCTAACAGAGGTGCCACTCTCCATTTATTGGTGCCAAAATCTCTGATTTTCAGTTATCAGTGATTTTCTCTTATCTTCACACTGTCAGAATGGATCCCCCGTTGATAACCGAGGACTGCCTGTATTCTATTCCAAAACATTAAGGCATGGTAATGATTTAGAAATAGAGAAATTGCCAGCATTCAAACAATACGTGTTGTTTCCTTACTTGGTAAGAGAGCTATTGCAGGTGAGTACTGCCTCTGGTTGGTGCTCATCTTAACCTGTACAGGCAGTCCCCAGGCTTTTTCGGTGATTTTGGGTTATCGGCGCCTCTGTTAGGTATGTATCGGCGCCAGTACCCAATTATTGGCGCCGAAAATTGCAGATTTTCGTCGCTAGACAAGTGCCGTGAAACTGGATCGCCGTTAACCGGGGATTGCCTGTATTGGCTTGGCGGTAAAGCCATGGGGGGCCTCTACTTAAGTGGGAGCTTTGCAGTGAAGGATAGGACCGATGGCTAGCAAAGTAAGTATGGCTAGCAAAGCATATATAAGTGCCCTTGCTTGGACGCAGTACCAATATAAAAAACTACCAGACAATGCTTTCATCTACACTGAAAACACCACAACCCATCCACTGAGACTGGTGGGTACTCCAGGTACATTGTACCCCATGGCTCCTTAAAACTTGACACCCTACTTCAAGGTGAAGAGACAGTAGGAGAAAAAGAGATTCCTACGCTTCCTCCCCTAATACCATGCCTGCCACTGAAAATGGCCCCAAGGTACTGCAGTTTCCAAACAATTCAACTTCTTTCAAACAGTGAGACACGAAGATCAGTTCGCACTTTCAATAGGTCGACTGCAGAATGGAAGTGAGGGACATATGTGCCTGAAAGCTAATAAGGTAGGGACTTCCCTGACATCGTGAGCTTTCTCTTTAAAAATAGGCAAAAAGTCCTCCTGAATCTGAGAGTGCGCCTCAGAAATTAAGTCTTTGACAAAGGACAATGCGTTCTTAGTCAGAGGGCGTGACAGGTTCTAACAGAGCACCAGAGGTTACTGGATGGTCCTCTGATTTTCTCAGTCCTGCTCAGGTAAATAACTTAAAAGCCCTAGCAGGACAAAAAACTCTCTCTTCTTTTTCAGAGCCAAGGTATATGTTAAGGTTTTAATGGAGAAAAAATGGGGCAAGGGCTTGGAAGGGTCCTCATTCTTGGCTAAAAATCCAAGGGTAAAGTAGCAAACTGCATCTTCTTGTGAAAAAACCTACCCTTTATCGATGGCTTGGAACTCACGGATGTGTTAGCAGTAGCCAAGGCCACAAGGAAGAGAGTCTTTCGAGTAAGGTTTCTCCGAGAAGAGGAACTAAGGGCTTCAAAAGAGGGACCTGTCAGCCACTTCAACACTATGTCCAGGTTCCATGAGACTGGATCTTCCCTTCTTGCTTAGACGTGCCAAAGGACTTGACGAGGTCGCTAAGACCTGGGATGACTCAGTGTTCAGGACCTGTGTTTAACATTGAGCTAAACACAGCTTGATACCCCTTGATGGTGGAGGACGAGAGATTCCTAGATCTCCTTGGATAAGGAAGGAAATCTGCAAAGATGCTGAGTCTGAGATGGCAGTTTCGGAAAATCACCCCTTGGCCCGGAAGACACGGCTAGGAAATCGAAGCCTGCATCTTGCAATAGCCTCTGAGGCATCTTGAAAACCCTTACGATCTGACAAGCTTCTGTACAGTCTGAAGCCTGTCAGGACAAGAGTGGACAACCCTTTGGTATCTCTTAAACTGAGGTTGCCTGAGTACAGACAGTTTTTAGGGAAGGAGTCGCAGAAAGTCCACCCACAACTGTATCAGGTCCTGGAACAATTCTTTCATGGGCCAGAAAGGGGCTATGAGAGTCATCGTAATGTTTTGATGAGCCCAAGACTTGTTCAGCACTTCCCTGACCACATTGAAGGGCGGAAAGGTGTAGAAGTTTGAGTAGGACCAATCTTTCAGGATGGTGTCTGTTGCCCATGCTAGAGGGTCCAGGGCTGGAGAACAAAAGAGGAGGGTGATGGTTCCTTGAGGTGGCAAACAAGTCCAATGTCGGCTTGCCCCATAGTTTCACAGATTCCAATAGACCAGGGGATCCAAGGTCCACTCAGTGGGAAGGACCTGCTTTCGATGGCTCAGTTCATCCGCCAGAATATACTTTGCCCTGAATAAACCGAATTACTAGACTCATTCGATTTGATTTGTCCACAGTAGAAGGTCTCTAGCTACCTGGCATGGAGAAAATAAGTGAGGCCACCTCGCTTCTGTATGTACGTTAGGGCTGTGGTATTGTCTGAATGGGCTACCACAGTCTTGTTGTGAACTAGGGTTGAGAAGCACTGAACCCCTAAGTGAACTGCTTTCAGCTCTCTGACACCGATATGAAGGTTGTGTTCTTCTGGTGACCATGTCCTGAAACTTCCTGATTCCCCAAGAGGACTCCCCAGCCTAGAACTGAAAGCTTCAAGCAACTCAAAGAGGTCTTTGACAAGGAGGTCAAGTTCTGCTGACGAAAAACATAATTTTTGCCAATGAGAATGCCAAGCAGCAGGAAGGAGCTTCCCTGGTGGCGCAGGAAAGAAAATTTCTATGGAAGAGCGCGAGGGAGGAGGGACGAAGGAAGCCTTACCTCGCTCCCTCTTAGCAGAAAACCAAACTTCAATCTCCTTGGGTGGCTTCCTAGATGACGAGGAAAGCACCATTGTGGGGAGCCTTGGTCTGTCATCTGGATGGCTCATCATCAGGAAGCTCGAGGTAGGCGAGACCAGGGGCTAGCTAGAGCTAAAAAAAGGTGTAGGAGAGCTCACCCACAAATATTAAAGGAGAGCTGCATGGCTAGGAGACCCACGGTCGAAACAGGCGCCTGGTGCTCCGAGCAGGAGATTGACAATGAAGAGTTAGTGCTGGGCACTCTGGAGCTGGCGATGGGAGCTTGGGAGCTGGTGCCAGGCGCTCAGAAGTGGGCATCAGGCGCTTGGCAACTAGTGCTGAGCGCTCCGGAGCTGGCGTTGGGCACTCATGAGGAGATGGGCGCTTGAACGAGGGCAACAGGTGCCTGAGAGGGATCACTGGGCGCTTGGGAGCCAAATACTGGCGCCCAACAGAAGTATGCTCAGGAGGGAAATACTCCGGCTGTCCCATGCGCTGCAGGAAGGTTGAGGACTGCGCCCGGCTCCTTAAACTGCTAACTGGGCAGCAGAGAAGAGCGGCAAGCATTGCCTGCATGCCTCTTCAATGGACGAGACGATCTAGAAAGTGATTGCAGCGCTTCCAAGTCCAGGCTGGAGTCTAAAGAGTCGGACGACAACTGGTGCACATCCAAGACGCCTTTCCAGCAGCTGTCTGAAAACCCAGGATATACGTGCACCAGGTTCGACTGAGGGGGCATAACAACCATGGGCAAACCCCACTGGCCTCCCTTGGACTTTCGGCATGTCTTCTCCCAGGTTCAGGGGAGCAGGACAGAGACCTTTGTCTAAGAGAACCGGCAGGATGAGAAGCCACCTCCTCCACTTGCATAACACTATCTCCTGTCAAGACATCTGTAATGTATTGAGAAACACTACTCTCTCATTCTACTGTGTTGAACCTTTGGGGAGTTGTTGTTAGGAATCTCCCGCCATCCACGAACTGGGACGCCAGCAGAAGCATGGGTCTGCTTGCTTGTAATTGATATACCAGAATAAAGTACGTGAATTACCAACCTGTCTTCTTGGAACCTAAGTACTAAAGGGACGAGGATGCAACAGTGGCGACGAGGAAGAACCCAGTGTATGAAGAGGTATGTCATATTGAAGGAGAGTTAGTGTACCAACGACAGCTGGCCGTATCTAGCCTAGCATACCAGTTTAGGCCTGGCCAACGTCCAGACTCCAGTATTTGAGTAGCCTGAGTTCAGCTGTAATTGTTGGGGACTACCGAAGTTCCATACCCCATCAGGAAGGATGGCAGCAACAAGGAGACCGGCAATTCCCGAGTTTAACCCAGATAAGTTGGAATTATCTTGTTGGCTGGATCTATTTTCCATGAATTGTGAAGTAAATGAAGTAACAGAGGCGACAGCAAAAAGGGCTTTGTTGCTTTCTTCAGTTGGAGTAGAGACTTTTTCCACGATCTGTAAGTTAACAGCACCGAAATTGCCGTCTGCAGTTCCATTTGATGACCTAGTAAATCAACTAAAGTCTCATTTCATAATGAAACCAAGTTATCATAGAGCATTACGTGATTTCCTACAAAGGAAGATGAAAAGTAGTGAGTCAGTGAAGGAATATTATGCAGAACTAAAATTGTTAGCTCAACAGTGTGAATTTAATAGTGATTTTGACCGAAGGTTGAAGGAACAATTATTGGTTGGTATTGATAATGAAGTTTATTTTAAGGTTTTATTAGCTGATCCCTTTGAGTTTAAATCCATCTCCTCTCGTGAATTACTTGACAAGGTTACCAATTTAGAAACTGCCTATGTTACTGAATGTAATCCTATTTCAAGTTCTTTTACAGATAATAGGCCATCAGGTACTGTTAACAAGGTTAGGCATAAGGTAAGGCCTAGGCCTAATTCTAGTGCAGACTCTAAAAGGAGAGGTAAAAGTGATTATGGTAAAGCTCAAAGTAAATGCATTCATTGTGGACGTGATAACCATTTAGCTAATAATTGTATTTTAAGAAAATAAAGTTTGTTATTCCTGTGGCAAGAAGGCCATATATACAGTGTGTTCAATAGAAAGGCAGAAATAAATCTAGGAATGTTAATACAGTGCATGATGTAGACGAGTCAGGTAGTTAGCATATTCCATTAATGAAAATTTCCATGATTCTTATGATTTATTGAACCATTTTGATGTTAATGTGAATTCATTGATTTTTGCCATGATTATGAGGGGAAGGAGGGAAATTTTAAGGTTAAATGGGTTTCCCTAGAATTTGAATTAGACACTGGCAGTGGAACAAACTTTATTTTATCGGCAAAATATCATTTTGTTTAAGACTTACCAACAAGATTTATAATTATGATAAAGCTGAATATGCAGGTGTTGGTGAAAGGGGGTAGATGAAAGCCAAATGGTAGGGACAAAAGTTTTTTGTTGTAATAATTATTTTGGTTCCAGGTCTTCTGATGAAGAAGCTGACTACCAGTGGTTACAAATTGACAATCTAGTCTGATAAATTTAAAGGTCCTCTTATAGAGACCCCAGCGAAGTAGTGCATCTAGGCCTAAGCTTGATTTGTAAAAATGATCTGTATCAAGGTGGTGGAAGGATCACCATTACAAATTATGAATGTCAATTAATGTTAAAGGAAAAAGAGCATTACTAACCATTTTAAACCAACACCTTATCATTATAAATGTAAAATTGAGAAGAGTTTGAAAGAACTGGAACCCAACAAATATAGTGACAAATTAAATGCTGGAGATTAGGAGTCCTATTGTTCCTGTAATGAAACCAAGGTTGGTGAAGCATTTGTGCAATTTTAAGTATCCAAGCCTATACCAGTGTTAATACCTTCCCAAACATCGAGATTGGATGATATTGAGGCAAACACCGAATTGAGTATATTTCAAAATGATTTGAAAACTAAGAATGTCACTGAGTAAAACTAATATTTTCTTGAACACCATGGAATTAGCAACTGTTACCTACCACCTCGAACTGATCCCCAACTCAACAACTGAAGTGGGGAGTCGTCAGCGTTACAACTAGAGGAAAATCCTAACAAATGAGTTATGAAGAATGCCGTTGCATTCTTCTGCAAGTAGGTTTAACTGGCCGAGAACCTCACAGAACACCGTTATTCATTAAAATATTCAAGGGACCAGGAGGGTCCTGTGTTCAGGTGTTCAGGTAGTATTACAAGCTCTAGTTTTACATAGAACTCCTCAGGTTCCTGTCCAATAAGGTCTGCTGAAACCTTAATTTCAAAGTGTTAACAAGGGTTAGAAGAGGTGGGTTCATTCTCAGACCAAGAACTTAGGGCTTAAAGAATAGACAGCATTGTCGTCTGAATTCTGCATAAAAACAACAACAAACCTCACCTGGTCAGTCTCTTAACAGGTGGGGATGCCTGGAAGGAGAGAGTAACATCCTTAAGAGATGCAGAGTCATGGTACTGTCAAAAGGACTAAACATCAAAATGTGGTATTCAAGGAAAAGTTCCAACGGAAGAAGGGAATTAACTCCCATGTGGAATCTTGGACGTCTTAGCGGAGAAAGACCTCCCAAGATGGCTATTGGTCCTTATTGTCAGACAAAGCTAAGTCTCCCTGTGCTGAATACCTCGAAAGCATGCGGAGGATACAGTTGAATGTAGTCGGAACTGCTATATCAAGTTTTTCTGCTAAGTAAAGGTTGAAAATCCTGAAAACCACCTGGTTATACCTATCCTCAGTGATAAAGAAAGACTGACAAAACCCTTCTTTCTATCTTATGCTGTTAAGGTTGCTCACTCTCCCCACCCCAGATCATACCCTTTAGATGAAGAACTTTGAATTAGCGATGGCCCACACCTGGCCAGAAAAACCCTTATCCGCGAGAATTGACCAAGGTAGAAGGTCTGAAAGCAGTACTGATTTCAGAGCGGGAGATTCAAAGATATCTCGTGAAGTGGGTTTTGAGAAAGCAGGTCTGCTCTAATAGGAAGGGTCCTCAGAGGAGTTCGATGGTACCAACCAGAGAGAAAATTCCGAGAACCAGTGGTTCATTACCTCTCTTAGGAAAAAACTAATAGCATTCGTGGGATGAGTGTGAAGGTCCCCGTCTGGGAGAAACAAATGACTTCTCCCAACATCTTTTTAGAACGTGATAAATAAGCCTTAAAGCATCCCTTCCGGTCAATCCCAGGGAAGAGCAACTATCGCAATCTTCCCAGGGCGAGTACAGATGAGCTTTAAAGAGGGAGCCGATTCGCTGTTCTTGAGGTCGTGAAAATATCCACAAAATATCTTTCCCTGAGAAAGATACAGTTCCAAACATCTTGGCAAACCTCCTGATGAAGGGTCCATTCCTGTGGCAGAGGAGTTGAAATAATACCAACAGAGCAGGTAACTGTCTTAAACATTTTCTAACCCTGCAACAAAACTTGTGAGAATCAAAATGTTGCTAAAGCGATAGGCTCAAAGAAGAACTCTCTATCTTAAAAGGCTGAAAGAGACAAGTAGTATTCTACTGGTCGCCAATTTGGGAGATGGAAACGGAACAAACTAAGCATTGATCTGTAGAATTGGCGAGCGTAAAGATAGCCGCCAAATCTTTTCTTTTCAGAAAAAGAAGAAAGTCCAGCTATCACCTGTTGGTCTCTCCGATGACCTTGGTTCCGGCACCAACTAGTGATAAACTGCCCACTTGGCCTGATATGTTGATGATCTTCTCAGACAGAAACACAGTTGGGGTTCAGAAGCCACTGGGAGATCCATGACGTGCTGCTCGCTGGATAGTCACCACCACAGATCCTCTTTATATAAGTGATGGAATTCTCAATTGTCTTCAAGATCTTTCCTCTCTGCCAGTTCTCCAACAAAAAGAACTGAAGAGGCCTGAGAACCAAGGTCTTTGAGGCCAGAAAACAAAATCAACGTCAAATCGGTGTTGCAGGAGACTGATTCCTTCCTTAACACTTGCATGAATCATTCGAACGGAAGGAATGCAGACTTTGCATGTCGTTCCAAGAATGCAACATGGCGTCCGTCGGAGACGACATGGGATCTTCTACTGGGGAAAGTATACTGAATTTAGTCACAATGGAACAGGTCTAGGGGTTGCTGGCCATTTCTTCAACAGACCAGTTGTCCCTCCTCCTGCACTGCAACGTCCATTCCCCTAGAAGGTCTTCCAGACCGGCTTAGGGCGTCCGCCAAAACCAGTGAGTTTCCCGAGAGTGAGAATTGAGGAACGAGAGTAGTGCCTGTGCATCGCACCAGCGGAGATTCTCTAAACACCCTTGATTCAAAGTTTGTGATTTTGTCCCCCTCCTTCTTGGGTATGACACAGGCGGTCACATCCAAGCTGACCAGACCCTGTTGCTTAACTGATCGCTGAAGCAACGAGAGCCTCTTCTGCTTGTAGTTCTCGTGGTTGATGGACTCCTCCGATCCAGAGTCCAAAGGCTCTGGCCTGACACTCAGGGTTGCTCCCCAACCCTGATCCAAGACAATCTGTGTACAGATGGAAATCTGGAATGGGGAGTGAATTACCACCGATGGTCAGATGATATTCTTCTGACCACCACCCAAGATCCCAGGCAAGAAGGGTCCCAGACTTGACGCGTTCTCTTCCCGAAAGTCCCCGATTCCTGAGACATGCCTGTTGACGCCCAAGACGAGACCCTGGAATTGGGAGAGAAACAATCTGCCCAGTAAGCTCTTCCATAGGAACAGGTTGCGCTCTGTTCGATCTGAATGACCTGTTGGCTCAGCATTGCCAAAACTCGTTCCTCCGTCGGGAAAGCCCTCAAAACGCAGCGTTTGAAGTTAGGCAGTGCGTTTTTGTCTGAAACAAAATCAAAGGAGGAGGAGACAGTTGAAGGGATTCCCAACTTTTGACACAAATTCAGTAAGAAGTCCCCAAACGCCTGCAAAACTTCACTCTTCCCAGGCTTGAACTAAAAATGAAGCCTGGTATCAAAGGGAGCCTCATCCTGAAAGGAGTCACGATGCATTATCTCTGAAATAGAGACATCACCCTCGGGAAAGACTTGAGGTGCTGTGGTCAGACTGGAGCAGAGGACTCTGAACTGAAATGTTCCAGTTGGACCCGAGAATTGTTAGGAACTTATTTAGATTTCGGATGGACCAGAACTTTTTGATATCATTCCCTTGAGGTCCACTGAAATCATCCAGTGTCTCTCCGGACCGATGCACCGTTTGAAGTTTCCATATGAAACCGGGGAGATAATGAAAAGTTGAGAAAGATCTATGACCTCAAGATCCTCCCGAATCGGAGCCAAAAAATCCGACTGTAAAAACCTGGGGAAGAAACAGGCTCAGGTTCTAATGCCGATTTTCCCAGTCAAGCTCGGAGCTGCTGCTGACTGCTATTCCCCTGATGGAGGAAGGGAATAACTGGGAAGATGAACCGGTGAGCTGGATACAGGGTTGCCATAGATCGAATTAGGGACTCTATTACCCTTCCTAAAACACCTCCACTACCCAACTCTGACAATACTCCTTCCAGGATTCCCAGAATGGAATTTGACCTCCTAAGGTGCAGAGAGAGGAAGTGTTGAAAAGTCTCAGGAAACAGATTCTTAAGAAAAAGCCAGAGTCTGATGATCAGCAGGAAGAAGTCTTGGATGAGAAACGGACTTTCTTAGGGACCTGGTTGGTGATTTGGCTGGGTCCGCTTGGAAGAGAGATGTCATCCTGGAACCTCTGGAGATCTTGAGGACTGTGCTGTGAAATCATGGCTTGCTGTGACTCGACAGCTGAAGAAGAGGAACGAAATTTACCATCGAAGCTACATCTTCCTCCCTGAAAAGACTGTTGCTAAACATAAAAATGGTGCTCTCAACAGAGCCCTTTTGTGAATATCTGGATAAGCCATGCTAGATGGTTCAGAAAGAAATCCCTCCTTTTTTAGTATATGTAAGGTCGTACATAACAAGTACGATAATTTGCCTGAAGGCCAGTCCAGATGTTGACACCGGTAGTGATGAGATTGATGAACAAAACTGGGTCCGAGGGAGAATAAAGACCTGTTTAAGGAACCCCATTAAACCAGATAACATCCACATCGAATGGGATAGAGCCTCTGACTGAGTACTAGAAGTGAGTTACAAAATATCCGTTTCTCTCGCGTGACGGAAACCAAACGATTCGAAGAAGGGACCCTAGATAGAAGAGCTTCCACTGATTCATTAAGAGGTACCCTAACACCCGCAGAAGGGTTACGAAGAGTAAAAAGCTCCTACGCGAAGGACAAGAGAATCCTGCCAACACCCCAACTCGGGAAGACGCTAACCTACCGAAGCCCCTCAATGCCTGCTCGAGACGCCAGACAAACTAGATTCTTTGGTGCATGAGCCAGGACTGGACGAAGGTGAAACAGTGACTCTTAACAGCCTGATTAGGTTGAAAGGTTCATGAGAGCATCCAGCTGACTGTGCAAACCCAAAAAAGCATGAATGAAGTCCACCATCCGCTTGGAGAAGGGCTGTTCGCTGAAGGAGAACAGAAAGGGGCGGAGACGGATCCTCTTCCACGCAAGAGAAATCCTTATCAGAAAGATCCGACCTTAGTCGAGACAGGAACAGAGACAGGCTGATCATTAGAAAACACTGGATCAGTTTCTGCAGAGAAATACCTGATCCACGCAAACGCACACCGGGGGGGAATCAACGCAATGTTGCGGGAGGAAGAGGTTGCGCAAAACCCGCACTCTCCCAACGGTGGAGCTACGCTTAAGAGGGCCAGAGTCCACACCTGGGAGCTAACCAGCCTCAGAAAACGGAGAAGCGTGTCGGAGGACGAAGCAACCTTCAGAACTAGGCTGAATAACAGAAGCCCTGATGAGGAATCGCCGCATCAGACCTCCGCTATTTGCGGAAGAAGAACAAGGTGGGAAAAGCTCATGTTGACCCTCATGCAACCCGAACCTACAAAAACCCTCTCCTGGTCCTGGGAGAACAGAGACACCTGTTGGTCCAGGTAGAGAAGGAAGGCACAGTAGGAGGAAGAGAGAAGAACAAGCCACAGGGGAAACCACGGAGACCCTGCCGAATTGATGTCACTTTAGTTTCAAGAGCACACCATTGACGGACCGGAGCCAGGAGTTTACCTGGGAAACTGCAGGTGCAACAAACTATTGTGGGGTTAGGTTACCCTAAAATTTAGCTACTGGGTGATTGTTGAGACTAGGAGAAAACATTGACTGTCCATCTAGATGATGCACAACAGGGAAGAAGACGAGAGAACATATGATTTGTGGAAGATTGTTTAAGGCAAGTCCGTTAGGCTTCAGAAAGCTTCCATCACCCCCAGAGAAATCCCAAATTCTTACGAAGAATGATCAAACGGAAGGTTGAGAAAACCCAAAGAAGAAGATTTGAAACCATAAGGAGTGAAGAGATGTCCGTGGATCAAAGTCATAGATTTTAAGGAAAGAAAATAGACCGATTCATTCCCCTGATAATCCCCTGTAAAGCATCATTTGTAAATTCAGGAAGATTTTTCAAGACATTATAAAAAATGTTGGAAAACCCAATATTAAAACAATTTCTAACAAAGATCTGTAGCCTTTAGAGAGTCCCAACAGATCAGCATTATACTCTGCAAAGCAATTGATCAAAATTGGACTCTGACAACAAGGGACGAAGGTTTGTCCAAATGGGGAAGAAGAAACTTGGAAGAAGAGGGGATACAGTCCAACCTATCCACAGAGAAAATCTAGGAATAGAAAATTGAATCATCCTCTGATTTCGCAACCTTTTTGTTGCAGAGAGCGGGAATGGGAAAAAAGAACCACTGTTGGATCCAACAAAGGAGCCGCAACCTTAATGACACCTGACTCGGACTGCACCTTCAACTTATCTTCCTGATTCTTACTATATCTATCTCTAAGTCTCGTCAACTAAATGATTTTACCTTAGGAACTAAATGTTATTCCAGGTGAAAGGAAATCTGCTGAGTGACACTGCCTGCTCCAACAGAAAGTCTAGAAATAAATCTTTGAAGGTTAATGCGGTTCTCCATGACCCCGGCACCCGTTAGGAGTCTGATTCTGGAACAGGCTAGGGAATGAAAAGAGCGATTAGGTTCTTGTGTTTATTGAAACTTTTTGATGTTAATTTATCTCTATTGATTTTGACATGATTATGAAAACAAATAGAGACATTTTGGTTAAACAATTTTCTTCTAATTTCCTAAATAATTCTGACTGGTATCCAATTTCCTCATTTGTCAAAAATTGAATTTAACACCGCTGAAACAAGGAAACGTTTAATTATGATAAAGCGGAAATGATTTGTATGCTTGAAATAATCCTCCATCTTTGTTTTCGGCCAAATGGTGTCAGGGACAAAAGTTTTTTTGTTGTAGATAATGATTTAAATTTATGCAGGCAGGTCTTTGATGAAGTTTTTGAAATACTCATCCTTTACAAATTGATAATGTGAGTGATGATAAATTTGGGTCCTCTTCTTACCAGCAAGTAGTGCATCTCCGTCCTAAGCTTGATTGTGTAAAAAATGTTCAATGAGTTATCAGGTGGTGTCTTATCCATTTTATCCATTTCAAAAATTATGAATGTCAATTAATATTAAAAGAAAATCCAGAAGAGAAGGGTATTTTCAAAACCAGATCTGTTCCTTATCATTATAAATGTAAAATGGGAATAGTTTGAAAGAACTGCCTGAAAGTAAAAATATAGTGAGCAAGGTCGAGCATGCTGGAGGTTCTCGGGCCAGTCCGGGATTGTTCCTGTAATGAAACCTAATGGTGAAATAATGATTTGTTAGATTTTAAGTATCTCAATACCCAAACCAGTGTTAATACCTTACCCATTAGTGGGATTGAGTTGATATTTTGGCAAATGTAGGTTCTTGTCAATATATTTCAAAAGTGGATTTGCAAAATGCATATTTACAGGTATCTGTGAGTGAAAATTCTCAGCAATATTTAATTATGAATACTCATTTGGGATTAATATAAGTTCCACAGATTGCCTTTTGGGTTGTCATCAGCACCAGGTATATTTCAGAGGTTTATCTCTGAATTATTGGCAAATATTGACGGTGTTCATGTATTTTTAGATGACATATTGATTGTCGGAGCTACCAAAGAGGAACATGACAGGAGTTTATGTAAGGTTTTATCAATTTTGCAACAGAGAAATGTTAAATTGAATAAAGATAAATGTATTATTGGTTCTAGGAAGTACCTTATTTAGGGTACATTTTAAGTTGTGATGGAATTAAACCTGACCCAAAGAAAATAGAGGCAATTTTGGAAGCTCCAACCCCCTCAGTCTGTTCAGTCTTTAAAATCAGTTTTGGGATTATGCACTTATTACAATAGGTTTGTACCTCAGTTCAGCTCTATTTTATGTCCTTTATATAATTTGACCCAAAAGAATGTGGAGTTTCATTGGTCAGCAGTTCATGAAGAAGCTTTTCAGAGTATTAAGGAAGCTTTGGGTAGAGCTGATATTTTGATAATTTTAACCCCAGTACTACCATGATTTTAGAAGTTGATGCTAGCCCTGTAGGAGTGGGAGCTGTTCTTAAGCAAGAATATAAGGGTAGAATTTCTACCATTTCTTTCAAAAAGTAGAAAATTGGCTAATGCTGAGTGTAATTATTCTCAAATTGATAGAGAGGCTTTATCCATTATTTTTTGAGTCAAGAAGTTTTCTGATTTCCTTTTGGGTAGGAAGTTCGTTATCAGGACGGACCATAAACCCTTGACTCATCTATTTAACCCTAGTAAGAGTATTCCACAATTATCTAATGCTCGTATTCAAAGGTGGGCTTTATTTCTATCAGGTTTTGATTTTAAAATTGAGCACATTAAGGAGTGCATAATACAGTGGCAGATGCTCTTAGTAGGCTACCATTGTGTAGAGATGATGCTGATTTTCATGTACCAGGAGAATATGTAAATTTGATTAATATTTTGGATAAGAATTCTTTTGATGTTACAATGGTAAAAGAATGTATAGAAAGAGACACTGTTTTATGCAGAGTAAGAGATTATGTAAGGGAGGGGTTCCCTAAGGAAAATGTGATGGAAAATTGTATGTTACCTTTCTATAAATTGAGAAACGATCTTTCTTTGCATGAAAATGTATTACTGTATAGGAATCGTATTTTGGTTCCTGAAATGTTGAGAAAGCGTGTTATGGAAATGCTTCATGAGGGCCACAAGGGTATTGTTGCCATGAAAGCTGAAGCAAGGTCTTTTGTATATTGGCCCAACATGGACCAAGATTTAGAACAAATAACTTCTAACTGTGCGTTATGTATAACGAATCTCAAACATAAGGCCATTTCACCTTTATCTTGGCCGTCAGTAGTTAGACCTTGGTCCCGCTTGCATGTAGATTATTGTGGACCCATTGACAACATGCAATATTTAATTATTATTGATTCCTTTTCTAAATTTATTGATGTCTATGCTTGCAAGAATGTAACTTCAGAGGATACCATACAATGTTTAAGGTCATGTTTTGCTAATTATGGTATTACTGACACAATTGTATCTGATAATGCAACTTGTTTTATGTCTAGGAGACTCAGAATTTCTTTCAGAAAAATGGTGTTAGACATTGTTCAGAGCACCATATAATCCAAGTACAAATGGGCTTGCAGAACGGGCTGTCCGAATATTCAAAACTAATTTTAAAAAAGTTTGATTGTAAATTGCCTGTAAAAACCAGAATGGCAAAATTTTTGTATACCTATAGACGTACAGTACAGTCTTCTACTGGCTGCTCCCCAGCTGAATTATTATTTGGAAGGAAATTTAAGGGTCCACTAGATGTTATAATGCCTAAACAAAGAGATGAGTTTTACGTTCATGAGTCTAAGTTCAGAGTTGGTGATGCAGTATATGCCAGGAATTTTGGTAAAGGACCAGAATGGGTAGAAGCTAAGATTATCAAAGTTCTGGGTGAAAGGAATTATTTAGTTTCTGTAGATGTTAATGGTATTTTGACTTGGAAGCGTCACCTATCACAGTTATTTGAGAGAAAAATGTATAATACTAGAGTAACTGATGAACCATCACTATTAAAAGATACAATGATTCCTTATTTTCCTGTAGTTTCTTCTCCCCATACTGTACAAGGATTACAAGAAACAAATAACCCTATTCAGAACTCAAGTAGGAATTGTAATCCCAATGTAGACGTAGTAGGATCAGAGAACATTAATTGTGATACTGGTGCCATTGTAAGAAAATCTACCAGAGTAAGTAAAAAACCTAGGAGACTCATTGAACAAATTTAATTTCTTTTGTGTTAACCTAAGGGGGGAGGAGTGTAATGTATTGAGAAACACTACTCTCTCATTCTACTGTGTTGAACCTTTGGGGAGTTGTTGTTAGGAATCTCCTGCCATCCACGAACTGGGACGCCAGCAGAAGCATGGGTCTGCTTGCTTGTAATTGATATACCAGAATAAAGTACGTGAATTACCAACCCGTCTTCTTGGAACCTAAGTACTAAAGGGACAAGGATGCAACAACATCTTTCCAGTGGCTGTCTGCCGATACCTGGGAATGAGAAACAGGTTCAACTGAGGGGGCAGCTACCCATGGGCCAACTCCATCGGCTTCCATTGGACTTTCGGTATGTCTTCTCCCAGGTTTAGGGGAGTATGACAGTGACCTTGGTCTAGGAGAACTGAAGGGACAAGTAGCCACCTCCTCCACTTCACTTTATTCACTAATGGCTTAAAATCTTGTTAAACCTAGACTTGAGACTGGCAATGGCAAGGGTTGGAAGCAGTGGAGCCAGGCACGGGAGTAGGTGGATTAAAAGTAGGAGGGCTAGTAGCAGGAGAAAAAGCAGGAAGGTGAGAAGAAGGAATAGCAGGGTTATCTTCTAACCTAGGCTTAGCTAAGAGAAGCACACTTCTCTATGCTAGAGGCCACATTCTTCTTCCTATCACTAACTTCTCTAGATGAGATTTAAGTATCCTCCACTTAAGCTCACTTGGTGCCGGGTGCTTGGGAGTGGGGCGTCAGGTGCTCAGGCAATCATTACATTTAGCACCAGTTCCTCCTTACTACATTACTTACCCTATACAGTACTTACTGTAAATTATGTCTCCTTACTACAAGGGTCATATGAAGATTTGATCAATTTGTTTGCAACCTTTGGTACAGTAGCAAAAACTAGATGAACTTGAATCAAACAAAAAACCACAAAAACTCGAAAACTGATCCTGAAAGCTATCAAAACTTGAAGGCTACTCAAAATAACCGATAACACTTTATCAAAATGCAGCCATACGACCAAAAATCAGTAAACAAAAGCTGCAGCAAACCCCCGACGTCACTCAAGAGCCAGCAGAAACAGAATGAGGTTTTCTGCTAAGTCGTTTCCAGTCCTCCCATGCATGGGTGGGGATTGCCATCTATACTAAACTATTGAAGTGCTACTGTGATTTTTTAAATAAAGGCTGCCGTGCGAGTTGAAACTATAGCTATGTAATTACAGTACTTGGTAAGTTACTGATATGAAATGAAAAATTTAATTAATTGTTTTAGATATAAATGCATCTTACAGACATGTTGTGACAAATTTAACTAAGAATCAGAAAATTTTCATTGATTTTACAGATACAGACCTATATTTTATGACAAATGTCCAGGAAGGGGGGAGTTACAGCTCTCCCCCCCTTTACTTTTCATCTGTTCTCTTTAATTCTTTATTATAAAAAGTTCTATTTTTCAAATGAATCTTACCTCTCTATTGTGATAGCTAATTCCTGCACTGAACCAAGGGAGTGGAAAAAGGTACAAGGACAAAACTAATAATCCCCAAGAAAACCATAAAATTCCACCAGGAATAGGATGCTACTTACCTAATGATTAGCATCCATCTGGTGGTACTGTTGCCAAGCGAGGTCACTTGTCAACTTTAATAAAAGAGTACAGGCAGTCCCTGGTTAATGGCGGGCTCAGTTAATGGCGATTCGGTTTTAAGGCACTTGTCTAGGGAAGAATATCGGCAATTTTCAGCGCCGAACATCGCCGATTTCTGCTTATCGGCGCCGACAGTTGGGTGCTGGCACCCTTACATACCTAACAATGGCGCCGATAACCGAAAATCGGCCCTTTTCAGCGCCGATAAGCCCCAAAAATCGCCGAAAAACCACTGGAAATCTCTGATTTTCGGTTAGTGGCGATTTTCAGTTACCATCACACCCCCAGAACAGAACCCTGCCGATAACCGAGGACTGCCTGTATATCTTGCCCTCAGGCTCCCCTCAAAATTGGACACCAGAATCAACCAATCTTCCAGGTAGAGAAGTATCCGAATGCCTTACAGGTGAGCCCACTTTCCCAACTACAATAAGACTCTTGTAAAAACTTGAGGAGTTGAGCTCAGACCGAACCACATTGCCCAAAATTGGTACACCTTGGCCTGAAAAACAAACCACAGATATTTCCTTGAATTTGGATGAATCAGTACATGGAAATATGCATCCATCATGTTCACTGATACCATCCAATCTCCTTACTGAATTGACGCTAAAACTGAGCTGGCAGACTCCATGGTGAATGGAGTCCAGCAAATGAAATGGTCCAAGTACTGGTCTCCGTCCTTCCAAAGGTTTTGGTGCCAGAAACAGGCAATTGTGGAATCTTGGCAATGAGTCCAAGACTATTTCCACAGTTCCTATTAACAAAAGAGAGTCTCATTGCTCTCACAGGATCTTGAACTTCACCTTGTTGTGGAGATAGGAGGGAAACTCCAAATGAGAACTATCTAGAGGAGGCTGGGAAAGGAAGGGAATGCTGTATCTCTCCTTCAGTACCTTCACCACCCAGAGATCTGCCTCCAGGTCCTGCCAAACCAAATACAGTGGTACCTTGACCTAAGAGTTTAATTTGCTCGTAGACCAAATCAAATTCCACCATTTTTTAAAAATAAATGGAAATGCTATGAATCTGTTCCAGGCCCGAAAAAACGCATAAATTTTTTTTGTTACATATTTTTATATAATAAAAATGTACTTTATAACAAGTAATATATACAAAAATAATACATAATAAAAGTGACTGTAAAGAAATAAACTAGTATTAATAAGTGTACTTTACCTTGAAGATAACACGAAGACACTGGTGGAAGTGCAGCAGCGAGAGGAGTGGGCTCGTGAGTGTCTCAGTGGGTATGGAGGGAGGTGGTTGTGGGAGGCAAGAGATTGGCAGGGGAGATTGGTGGAGGAGGTTTTTCATGTTGTGCTCTATCGCTAACTTATGCACTAAGCTACACTTTATCGCTTAATGGTTGCTTTCTTTTCACTTCACTTAATCTTCTTCGCTGATTTTTGCCTTTTTGCCACACTTTCCTCGCTTTCATGTGCAGGGCATTTCATTAAAAACCTGTCCAAGGAGGTTTGTTTCTTCCTCTCTTTCAAAATTGCTCGAAAATGAGCTAGGCAAGAATCGTTAAACAGCTCTGACGCACGACCTGTTGCAACTTTTTCTGGGTGCTTCTTTTCAGTAAACACTAATTTTCTCTCACACTGCCAACACTTCCTTAATCTTACTTGTAGGAACCTCCTCCAATCACTGACTCCTCCTCCTCCAAAACCCACAAAGCCTTCGTATGCTCCTGCTGCTGCAGCTCCTTTAATTCTTCCGTTGGCAATTCCTCGTTGAAAACTAAGAAATGTTCCAAAAAACAGGGACAAAGTGCAAAAACAAAGTGAGAAATGCTAAAAGATGCTTGCATGGCAAGGTAACCACGTGAACTGAATGAGAGCATGTGGCTTGGGCAGCTCGGTGAGCTAGCTGGCAATAGCGGAATTTCCCAGGCTCGCTGGCTCGTAGCTCAAATCTCAGCTCACTTCTTAAAGCAAAAAATCGCTTGTGCACCTACTTGTTTCTCAGAAAACTCTTATGTTGGTTCACTCATAAGTCAAGGTTTTACTATATAAGAGGCTCAACCTCCCTCCTACTGGGGACTGAAAGCTTGAGAGCTGGCTTGAGGGCACTGACGACTTACCCATTTGCCTGGGGAAACCTTGAAGCTTTGCAGTGACTGCCATAGTGATTGACTGACTGATTTGTGATTACTAAAACTGGCGTCACAACATGACACTGCTGCGGAAACAACTGCTCCCAAGGTTGTGCATGCCTAAATTTTTGAGAGTGATGCAACAAAGGTCTGGCTTCCACTCTTTCAACATCTTGCACTATCGTACCTAATGCCGAGGTGTCCAGCAAAGAATGGAAAGGGTGATGAGAAATATTGTCAACCTTGTGTGTCAAAGAGACAGAGGGGAACCAAAAGCAAACACAATTGTTCCCTAAGCTTAACAACCGTATTACTAAACACCAAAAACTTAACCAAATTGTTCCCCAAGTATTGTTTCTCTTATGGAGGAGCAGAAACAATCTCTCACTATTTCGTCTATGGCCGCTATAGCTATTCCCAAGAAAGACATTGCCTCTGTAATGTGGAAAGCCGAGCAAGCAAAAAACTCTAACTCCAAAGGAGTTAATACAGCCTTACCCGAGGAAACCACTCTTTTCATTTGGGTCCAGCAGCAAGAAAAAATGGATTCACTATTGGAAGACAGAGTTAAATCTGGTAACTGGCCAGTTTCATAAGACATCACTCTCCTCTTTCTCATTAAGAGGGGAAGAAAAGAGGAAGAACTTCTCGAAGAAACTTTCTGACGGAGCAATATGGCCCGAGTCAAATCTGTTCAGCGCTGACTTAGCAAGTTTTGGAGATGGAAGGGGATCTGACTTAGGTTCCAGCCTAGTAGTCCTAAGGGGCCTAGAATCCTGAACTATTGGTTCCTCAAAGAAATCAGGAATTTGCTAGCACAAACCTTAATCAGTCTCTGAAAAGCTGACGACAGGCTGCAGTAGAATCTCGTGCTCCCTGAGACGAAAGGAATTTCAACTCCTCTTAAAAGAACTTAAATTCAGAAGCAAAAACCTGTTCAATACCAGAGGAATGGTTGGTGCTGTTTTGTGCCATGGTGTCTGGCCCCATACAATCATCTGCACAAGAAACAAAAGCTTCCTGAACATTCACACCATCCTGCACTGATACCGAGGTAGTAGAAGGCAAAACCAAAACTGCCAAAGGAGCCAACATCAAAAAACTTGGTTGAGGGGAACATAATCCAGTCTGCTCTACTTAGGAGCCAGTAGCAATCAGAGAAGGATCCACTTGTTTGACACAAATACACCAATCCTCGATGCTGAAGAGGCAACTAAGAGCGCCTACAAGAGGCTCGAGAATACCTCGAATCCTGCCTCTGAGACTGGGAAGAAGCCCGAGGCATCCATGATGTTGAACACGATTCAAGAAAACACCTAAAATGCTCAGGAGTAGCCTGGGTTGACAAAGAAAGGGACCAAGACTGGAAGCACACTGCCTGAGGAGAAAGGGAACTACAGTAAACCCCCCGTATTCGCTGTGGTTGTGTACCAACTGCCCCCCCTGCCAAATAGCTAAAATCCATGAATACTTAAAACCCCTCTATAAACACTCAGAACTGCCTATTTTTATAGTTCAAATACACAAAAAAACTCTAAAAATGCTTATCATAAAAAGTGCATTTAGTCATGAAAATATGAAAATACAGTAATCAGTGAATATTTCTCTGCGAAAAATACCGCAAATGGGCGAATTTTCCATGAATAAGGTGTATATATGTTCCATAGAGAAATCCGCGAATAGATGAGTTCGCGAATCGTGAGAACGCGAATACGGGTGGTTTACTGTACAGAGTTGTCCATGCCCTCCGCACCACCAATGATGAATGCAAGACAGAATGAGGAGGAAAATGATAGAAAGCTCATACTTTTGCACTCTGCACGAGAAACTAGCACTGTCTTACGAGGCATCAGTCATTGATGAGAATGCCAGAGAGAGGAAGGAGACTGTGGAAAACAAATGCATTCACACCCCATTCACAGCTATTCATATGAAACTCCTTGACACCCGACAAATAACATGAAGACGAACGGCATAGCCAGACCACCTGGGAGACCAACAAGAACAACTCAATCATCTGTTGTCAAGAGAATACCTAATGTCAACAAGCACCTGATGTCAGGTGAGCAGCTGGCATCAAGAGAACACCTCTGAGAAAACACTGAATCCTCTTGCAAAGGAGGACTACAGGAAGGTCCTGGATAGAGATCGCTAGGAGCACATGGCTTCTCTCAAGGCCTAGGGGATACAGAATCAGATATCAAGTGAGTGCACTTATTATTACCTAGCATATCTACCTCCTGCCTTACGCAAACTTCACTTGATCTTGCCGTGCGCATCTTTGGTGATCAAGTGCCAACCTGTACATGACAAATGCCAGGTTGGCTAGAGGAAGATGACAATGGGCACAAACAGCTTCCACTTCCGAACATACTCTGCTTTCCTGTACTTCCAACAGTAGGAGGAGTGTCAGAGAGCATGGCTAAGGTATGGCTAACAGGGAGGGAAGGCACTGGCAGTTCCACTGCCGCAAAGGGGAAACCAAAAAACGATGACAAAATTGGGCCGGTAAAGCAGCAATTGTCGAGGAGGTTACCTCCATAAACTTTTCAAACATAGCCCTAAGACTAGCTATATTGGCTTCTAATTTGCCAAACCTCATATCCTGAACAATATGGGGACTTTTAAGAGAAGAAAATTTTGAATGAGAAATGTTACTGTGAAAACAGGGAGAGCAAGAAGAACTGCTATCTGACAGGTCGAGAAAAGATGGGAAACTCTTACTCCTATCCTCACTTCCTGCCCTAGTGTTAGAAGAATCTTTTTTCTGTCTTTTCCTATTCTTATCTGCTTATACTTTAAATAAACATTTATTACTTCATCTGACCAACCAACACACTGATCACAGCGATCGTTAAAAGAATAATCCTTGTTCCTACATTTGACACATACGTTATCGTAAACTGAAGAGTGAAGCCAGGTATTACACCCTCTTACCATACAGACTTGAAACAACTTGTCTTTATCCTCTATGGATGACATCCTACATACTGACAAAAAACCAACAAAAGCCAAACCAAATCCAGTAAATGATCTAATTATCGAAACACAGTAAACACAACTCTCCAATGTGTCCTCACAAGCTGATGACAGAAAAAACTGATTGGAAAACTGTGGACACTCAAACCACCTGTAAGGGTTATGTCAATAGACAGTTCAAACTAAACAATCCTATTAATTTTTTAGCTTTTACACTCCATCGCCCTCCCACCTGACATGGGAAATGCAGCTATCATAATAAAGAGGTAAGATTCTTTTCAAAAATGATATTTTAATGATAAAATAAAGTTTGTTCATACTTACCTGGCAGATATATATATATAGCTGTATTCTCTGATACTCCGACAGAATTTCAAAACTTACGACACACGCAGTGGGAGATCAGGTGGTTAGTACCCATTCCCACCGCTGGGAGGTGGGTATCAGGAACCATTCCCATTTTCTATTCAGATTTTCTAGTGCCACTGTCTCCTGAGGGGAGGTGGGCGGGCACTATGAATATATATATCTGCCAGGTAAGTATGAACAAACTTTATCATTAAAATATCATTTTGTTCATGAGACTTACCTGTCAGATATATATATAGCTGAATACCACCATTGGAGGTGGGTACAGACAGAATAGGATTTAGGAAACATAATACATGTAGGTGATTGACACCTTGGTTCCTTACCTGTTAGCATAGCTGACTTCGTGATTACTGTCACCCAAGTCCGCTTCTGCTTTACTAGAGTCTCCAGCAAGGTAGTGACCTGTATAGCTGGTGAGTTCTAGATGATCTGTCAACGGGGGCATGACCACGATGTGACTAGACCATATTGACCATACAATGAGGGCAAACGAAGAAAAAACAACCACCTGACCAAGTCTAACTAAGTTAGGATAGCAAAACTAAAGCTAAAGAGTGGGAAGTCTGCCTCTGGCAGTCGACCCAACAACCATAAAAAAACACTTCCTAACCATTTTCTATAGGATAGGATGTGTCACTCCCCTGCCCCAGGATTGTATCTGTGGAAGCGTATGGTCCTAGCGAGAAGCAGTTCTCATATGTCGTCTTCACATCTCTCAGGTAGTGTGAAGCGAACACAGAGTTACTTCGCCAAAATGTGGCACCCAGAATGTTACTGAGTGTCATATTCTTCTGAAAAGCCACTGAAGTTGCAACCTCCCTCACCTCGTGAGCATTGACTTTCAGAAGTTTAAAATCAGTGTCTTGACAGCATAAATGGGCTTCTTTAATCGTGTTCCTCAGGAAGAATGCCAGTGCATTCTTCGACATAGGAAAGTCCGGTCTCTTCACTGAACACCATAGATTGTCTGAGGGGCCTCGACTTTCCTTCATTTTGTCCAAGTAGACCTTGAGAGCCCTGACAGGGCATAGGACTCTCTCTGGCTCTTGACCCAGAATCTCAGCCATTCCCTTAATTTCGAAGCTCTTGGGCCAAGGGTTAGACGGGTTCTCGTTTTTTGCTAAAAAGGTAGGACTTAAAGTACAAACTGCATTATGTCCTTTAAAGCCTATATGTTTACTGAAGGCTTGAAGTTCGCTAACCCTCTTCGCAGTTGCTAGAGCGGTTAGAAAAATAGTCTTTCTGGTAATGTTCCTCAATGTTGCAGAACGAAGAGGCTCGAAAGGACTAGACATCAGGAACCGTAACACCACATCTAAATTCCAAGAAGGAGTCCTTTGCTGAGGCACCTTCGTGGTTTCGAATGATTTAAATAGATCATGAAGGTCTTTGTTGTTAGTCAGGTCCAGGTTTCTATGCCTAAAAACAGCTGATAGCATACTCCTATATCCCTTGATAGTCGGGACCGCTAGTTTGACTTCACTCCTCAGAAACAAGAGGAAGTCGGCTATCTGACTCACAGAGGTCGTGGTAGAGGAAATGCCCTTCTTTCTACACCATCTCCTGAACACGGTCCACTTCGATTGGTACAAATTACTGGAAGAGAATCTTCTGGCTCTGGCAATAGCTCTCGCCACTGATCTAGAAAAACCTCTCGCTCTGGCCAGCTTCTTGATAGTCTGAATGCAGTCAGACTCAGAGCGGGGAGGTTTTTGTGGTACCTCTCGAAGTGGGGCTGTCTGAGTAGATCGACTCTCATGGGCAGTGTTCTCGGAAAGTCCACTAGGAAGGACATGACCTCTGTGAACCACTCCCTCGAAGGCCAAAACGGGGCGATCAACGTCATCCTCGTCCTTTCCGACAGCGCAAACTTCCTGATGACTTCTCCGAGGATTTTGAGCGGGGAAAGGCATAAGCGTCCATCCCCGTCCAATCCCAGGAAGAGCATCTACTGAGATCGCTCCTGGATCGAGTACAGGGGAGCAGTAAAGAGGAAGCCTCTTCGTCTTGGAAGTTGCAAAGATCCACCAAGGGACGTCCCCATAGCCTCCACAGTCCCTGACAAACCTCTTGGTGCAGGGTCCACTCGGTCGGTAGCAGTTGTTGTTGCCGACTTAGAAGATCCGCACGGACGTTCTCCACACCTGCAATTGAACCTCGTGAGGATCGTAATATTCGGGCCTGTGCCCACAGCAGGATGTCCTTTGCTAAAGCGAACAGGGACCGAGAGTGAGTTCCTTCCTGTTTCTTTAGGTATGCCAGGGCCGTGGTGTTGTCGAGTTGATCTGGACTACTCGGTTTGTGACTCGTCCCTCGAAGAAAAGTAGGGCCAACTGAATCGCCCCCAATTCTTTGAGATTTATGTGCCAGGACACCTGTTCCCCTCTCCAGGTGCCCTACACTTCTTCCCCCCCTAGTGTTGCTCCCCATCTCGATGTGGACGCGTCGGAAAACAACACTAGGTCGGGGTTCTGAAGTTTGAGAGAAACGCCTTCTGCCAACTTTGATGGATCGAGCCACCACCTTAGGTGATCCTTCACCTTTGGCGAGATCTTCAGAGAAACTTCCAGATCCTCCTTGTCCTGCCAGTTCTCTGCAAGGAAGAATTGAAGCAGTCTGAGATGCAGTCTCCCCAGGGAAACAAACTTCTCCAGCGATGAAATGGTCCCCAGCAGACTCATCCATTCCCTCACCGAGCATGTTTCTTTCCGCAGGAAGGCTGAAACTTTGTCTAAGCACTGCTGCTGTCTTTCTTGTGACGGAAAAGCTCGAAAAGCCACTGAATCCATCTGAATCCCCAGTTAACGATGGACTGAATCGGGGTCAGATGGGACTTTTCGAAATTCACCAGAAGTCCTAGGGACTTCGTCAAACCCAACGTCGTGTGAAGGTCCTCCAGACACCTCGACATTGACGAGGCTCGAATGAGCCAATCGTCCAAATAAAGTGAGACTCTTATCCCTGCAAGGTGAAGCCATCTCGCCACATTCCTCATTAACACCGTGAAGACCATAGGGGCTGTGCTTAGCCCGAAGCAGAGCCCTGAACTGATATACCTGTCCCCCAGGACAAATCTCAGGTACTTCCTTGATAGAGGATGTATAGGGACGTGAAAGTAGGCGTCCTGGAGATCGAGAGAAACCATCCAGTCGCCTGGTCTTAAGGCTCCTATAACCGACTGGGACGTCTCCATTTTGAACTTTTCTTTCAGAACGAAATGGTTCAACCTGCTGACGTCCAGGACTGGTCTCCATCATCCTGACTGCTTCGGGACCAGGAACAACCTGTTGTAAAAGCCCGGGGATTGTAAATCTGAGACCTGTTCCACAGCTCTCTTCTCGAGCATTTGCTCGAGCAGGTCAAAATAGAATCTGCTGCTTCTCCTGCTGATAGGATGGCGACAGATCCTTGGGCTTCGTGCACAATGGAGGTAAGACGAGAATGGGATCTTGTATCCCTTTTCGATGACTTGAGGGACCAGTTGTCCGTCCTCTCTCTCTCCAGGCTCTTGCAAAGGAAAGAAGCCTGGCTCCAACCGGTGTCTGGAGGTCCACAGAGTCACTTCTTGCCCCTAGGTTTTGAAGGGGCTCTACCTCTGGAGAGACCTCTTCCTCGAGAGGACGATCTTGAAGAAGCTCTTCCACAAAAGGGCTTCTGTATCTTGGAAGCCTGCCCAAGGGAAGAAGTTGAAGGGCTGCTGGACGTCTAGAAGACTGGGCCAAGAGGTCTTGAGTAGCCTTCTCTTGCAAAGTGGCGGCAGTATCCTTGTCTAAGGACTGGGAAAAGATGGCTAGACATCGGAGGCGAACAGCAACTCTGCCCTCTGAGAAGGAGGACCGACCGCAGTGAAGTTACAGTATATGGCTCTCTTCTTTAAAAGCCCCGTACAGAAGTGGGCAGCCAGCTCTTGGAGCCATCCCTGACCGCCTTGTCCATGCAAGCTGGGGACACTGAACAATTCTCCCAGACTAATGGAGTCAGGGCTATGAGCCTGCAAGTCCAGGACTCCCAGGCACCAGTCCAGAAAGTTGAAAACTTCCAATGTTCTGAAGAGACCTTTCAGATGGTGATCAGTCTCAGACAACGTCCAGGACACCTTCGCTGACGAAAGGAGAGACCGTCTAGGAGCATCCACAAGGCTGGCGAAGTCCCCTTAGGAAGAGGAAGGAACTCTCCAACCAACATCCTCTCCCGTCTCATACCAAATCCCCGCTTTCCCACTCAATCTTGACGGAGGCAGGGCAAAAGAAGTCTTGCACTGGGCCTTCCTGGAGTCATCCACTCCTGAACCTTCTTAAAGGCCCTCTTCGTAGAGAGAGACGTGGCCATTTTCACAAAACCTGAAGTCTTTTGCGATTTTGACAAGGTTAACTGTGAAGGAGGAGGGCGAGGAGCAGAGGGTTGAAACTTGTCCCCAAACAAGTCCTTCAGCAAACGTGTCAAGACCTGGTAATCGGAAGAAGCTTATGAAGTCGAGGACTGTTCCTCAACTGCAGGTTCCGATGCACTTGACAGCTCTCCTTCTTCAATGGGAGCAACCGAAGAGACTGGAGAAACTCGGGAGGTCTAAGCCCTTGCAGACCAACTTCCTTAAATGGGACTTCTGCTTGGAAGAAGTCCAGAGGGCGTCGCAAAAAATCTCGGCAAGAAGCGTCTTGTGGCGTCCCGATGAGGTCGAGCAGCAAGGGGCGTCTTGCCGAGCAGCATGAGGAGCGTCATGCTTAGCAGCATGAGAAGCGTCATGGCGAGAAAAAGTGGAGCGTCATAACGAGGGGCGTCAAGCCTAGCAGCATGGAGAGCGTCAGAAAGAGGGAATTGGTGATCCCTGCTGAGACCAGTAAAGCGCTGAGCCAAAGGACTTCTAGAGGCGGCGAAGCATGAGAAGAAGACGAAGCGCGGAGAAGGAGAAGGGGACGGTTTGGACCTCTTGATCGGCAGTCGGGAATCCTTCCGGCGACGACACGTATCAGTCTCCTTCTGGGCCATTAACAGAAGCCAACTGCCTCTGCATGTCTAGCAGAAGCTTTCAGTAGGAGAAGTCTCCTCCTCAGAAGAAGGGCTGATTCTGTGAGAAGAGAGAGAGGCGAGGGGCGCCTTCTTCCTTCTCACAGGGAAGCAACAGCTCTCTTCCTGGAGCGACCGGGGCGCTCAAAAAGCGTCATCGTCCGATGGCGTCCTGGTCCTCTTCTGCGGCAGGAGGCGTCAAAACTCTCCGGAGAAGAGCGAAGAGCGTCACGAGAAAAGGGGCGTGTGGCGTCCCCCTTCTTTGAAGCTTCTCTTCAAAAGGCGAGAGTCCTTCCGAGAGTTCCACCCTGATGTGGGGAGGAAGATTCGGGGGGCGAAGCAATCCTTAAGGATTCGTGCCTGTGCATGATCTTGGCAGCCTGGGAAGCGTCAACAGGACCTGCGAAGGGCGCCAGATCGGTGGGGTCGCGTAACCCTCTTGCGGCTTTCGACTTGCCCACTCCCTGAGTCCTGGGAGTCGGCAGAGGTCCAGGCCTAGAGGCATTATACACGGCCGATCTGACGCCCCCTCCACAACACTAGGGGACAGACACTATCACTGCACTTCATAGCACTTTGAAGAGCGAGCATTTTAGCTTCCAGGTTACGAATGGAAGACATAATAACAGACAGGGCATCTCCTTCCGCAGACACAACCTCGGGGCCCGGGGGCAACACCACAGGGTTTGGAAAAGCTACGTCTACGGGAGGGTTAGCAGGAGAAAAAACACTACCCTGACTCCTACTCACTGAAACACTTCTGGAGGAAGACCTCCTGATCCTATCCCGCTCTAACTTTCGCACATAGGAATCATAAGTCCTCCAACTAGCATCAGGCAAAGACTCACACTCCTTGCATCGATCATTAAATAAACAAACATGCCCCCTACACCTCGAGCATACAGTGTGAGGATCTACCGAAATTTTTGGTAGCCTCACCTTACAGTCTTGCACACAGCAAACTCTATAACTAGAAGAACTAGATTCAGACATCTTAATCCAAGCAAAAAACAAAGCCAAATCCAAAACAGTCCACAATTGCGTATGCCTAGCCACAAGTCCAAGTCAAAAAACCAAAAGTCAAACAAATACTTAAGTGACAACCAAGTTTACGAAATCCAAAGACGGAGGTACTGAAAACAGGTGTTGACAGTACCGGCGACTGAGAAAATCTGAATAGAAAATGGGAATGGTTCCTGATACCCGCCTCCCAGCGGCGGGAATGGGTACTAACCACCTGATCTCCCACTGCGTGTGTCGTAAGTTTTGAAATTCTGTCAGACTATCAGAGAATACAGCTATATATATATCTGACAGGTAAGTCTCATGAACAAAATTAAATATTAACTTAGATCTTGAAAATATTTTGGGAAACTACACACCTCAGGTTAACTACCAATCAAACTTCATGAAAATCAGAAGTATTATCTAGGTTGACTTTAAACTTTTGAGACTTATATTATGACCTCAAAAATAGGTTAAAATAAATATAAAATATTTGGATAAAATAATCACCAATCTGCAAGGTACCTGCCAAGATTCATCATAATCAGAAAACAAAAAAGACAGAAAGTTACTAAGAATAGCACCAATATATCAAATTTTTATGAAAATTTGTATTTCCTACATGGTCTAACCAGAGAATATTGATTTTATAAATGTCTGGAAATGATCACTGCAACTTGGGAATAAGATGATTAATTGATAGTAAGTAGGTGGTAAGCCAGAACTTTTCCTTTAACTGCTACTTGGGCAAAAAATTTTACTTATATTTCATCACAATGGCCTGATCTCAACAAAATGCAAGAAAGTGGGTCTCTGTCCTGGTAAAGCTGCATCTCTGAGGATGCCAGAACCAGCCAATCTTTAAAAAAATGCAGAGGGAGTATCTGATGTGAATAAGCCCAAGCTGATACCAAGGTGAACATTTACAAGAACACATGAGGAGCCATTCCAAGCCATAAGAACAGGGTTTGAACATGTAAAAAGTCCATTCAATAACAAACAGGAGATACTTTCTAGAGGCTTGAAGGGTGGGTATCCAAAAACATACATTTTCAGGATCACAGAAAGCATGTAGTTGCCCTTTCTTATGGAGCCTAACATGACGCACTCTGTCTACATCATGAAGAAGCACAAACCTGTTCACAGAAGAGAGGATATGTTGTTCACTTGACCAAACCATTCATACCAAATAATCATCAAAAGAGACATATTTGGACAAGCTTCAATGGCAGTGCTTCAAGACATCTTAATGGGACAGTGGCTGAAGAAAAAAGTGCTAAAGCTTACCGAGAGGCGAATGTGTAGTACCCAACCACTCACCTACCTACCTCCAATAATCCATTCTCTCATACGGGAATGACAGGTTTTGGGTCTTTGCCCCAAACTCATGAACAAACTTAAAAGCAAGGGATCCCAACCCTCCATGTGCTCCACTAGGTAAGAGAGTTTGTAGTTTGCCTGCTTGCTAATGCTAGCAAGAAGAGGTGTCTTGAGTGTGATATCCTTGCCCAAAGCCTCCATCAGGAGCTCATATGGTGCCTGGGTAAGACTGCAGAGAATGAGTGTTACATCCAACGCCAGGGGTTTGAGTTCAAGAATTCTCATAGCTCCCCAAGATAATAGAGACCACAATCAATGCAAACAGGTCCGTTTCCATGTTAGAATACCTGGGAAAGGGGTGAGTGAATGCCCTCTACCATAAAAACAGAGGAGCTTGCCTCAGTGAAGGTACACAATCTCTCTCATAACATCAACCAAAAAGATGGCTTAATTTAGTAGATTTCTGATGTACACTTAGCACAGTATCTACATCTGTAAAACCCTGTGAGAACTCCTTCTCTCACAGGAGATTCTAGAGATAGATGGTACCACAGCAGGTGTGGCTACCAAATCAGTAAGTTCCTGCAGACTGAGATACCACTTGGCTTGTAGCCAACGAGGAGCTATCAGAGTTATCCTAAGACTGGGTTTGATTGGCAGATGGTTGATCACTCAGAACTTCCAGTTAGCTGGGTGGTAAATCAGTTGTTAGCTGGTGTTCCACAAATCTTACATAATCTTTCACACCTGACATGCCACTACAGTCAATTTGCCACTCACAAACACTACTATGTGACCAATAAATTGTTTAAAAAATTTCAACATGCCCATTTTCAGAATACAGTAGTTGATATTTAAACTAATTTAATTCCCAGTCACCTTCATATATGGTAGCAACTAAACTTATAATTTAGAAAAGAAGTTTTGACTATAAACTCTGCTGTTTATAAGGAAAAGGAAACCAGGAAATACCACAGAGGATTGTAACAGGTCAAGGTCAAAGGAAAGGGTATCCAAAATCTGCGATTTACCTTTGAGAAATGGAAACAGGTCAACAGTGTAAGGAGATTGGGGACCCCCTTTTTGACTGACTTCGTTGGTTCACCTATAAGTTAAGTTGGGATGAATCTCTGAATTTCACATTTATGGCTTATGGTATGGCACTGGTCAGATAGGACTTGGTGTCCTAGGTCTTAGGTTAGGTATGTAATTGGCCTTGTGAAATCTCTATCCATTATAATGTGTTATGTGATTAATACTGAATGTAGATGTGAGCAATAACTTTCCTAACTACTTGGGTTATCTTCTGGTTCATGCATTGTAGATCATCTCTCTTTGTAGAATTAACTCGTTGTTTTCTACCACACTCAAATCCTGGTTGTCATCAGGCATTCTCCCATAACTTTTATATATGGGGAGATGAAGAAACACCACACTAGTAGCATGCACTAACAATGGTCAGAAATTTAGAAATGTGTAAGCTAAAACACGAGACAAGTAGTCAGAAAACTAGGCTAGGCCTATATGGTTCATGTATTGGATGTGATATTAATGCATCAAAGTATTGCCAATTCGACTAAGATGTCATCAAACTGTTGGATGTCATAAATAGGCTAGAGTTACAGTAAACAAATACATTAGCCTACGCTACTTGAAGTTGGGCTAAGTGACAAGCTGAAGGCTGCTCCTCAAAAATTTCAGTAGCCTAACTTAAGGTCGTGCTACTGCACGACGGGCAGGCCTGGATGGATGAGCTTACAGTGTGTTTAGGTGGAGTCAGCCTAGCATTGGGATATGGGTGGAAAAAGCTAAAGAAAACCTTCAAAATCTCTCACCTGTCTACAGGATCTTAAATCATTATACGGTGACACTAGACACAAAATATATTCTAAAATCTCTTCCGGAATATCTTCAATGCTCGCCATGATTCAAAATGGCAAAAAATGCAAAGTAGCTCTTCATTCCCAACAATAATAAAGTGTAAAATAATAACCCAAGTGGAACCTGGGCCTCGGCCTTTTGTTTACTTCTTCTTCCTCTTCCCTTTTTGTTTTGTAAGTCAGGACTGTCTAGTGCTAGTCTATTGACGTCACTGTGACGTCATAGTAACCATAGCAACTGAGGCTGAAAATCTATGCTTTCCCACTTTTTATCTATTGTTCTAATTACTTTATAGTTAAATAAATAACACACAATAGTCCTGTTCATTAAATGCGAACACGAAATGGCAAGTTGTATCAGAACGATTCTTGCATAGGTTTCCAGTTCATCACCAACCTGTTAACAATTACAACCTCCATGTACTACATCATGCTGAAAATCACTTTACTATTTGTTAGACTCATTTGCAATTTTAGTTTTCACATTTTAGACGATACACAACCACCACTTATTCTTAGAATTAATTTAATTCAACATACGTCTGAGAAGTCTTTAATTTTCTAAAGACAAGACAACTTTGAGAACCTCGGGTGAAAAATTGTAATGACATATGTATTCTCTAAGAACAGCAAAAAAAGGAATAGAAGACTCAGTCTGATTGTTAATTAATGGCAAGTAACTTTGCACAGTACGAAATACTAAACAGAAAAACAGGACTAGATAGGAAAACTACTTAAATCTTAAAGCGAAGACATATTTGCTTAAGCTTGTATCTTGCACTACATAGGTTATCGTCGTTGAATGTGTAGTATACAGATCTTTATCGTTTTTTTATGAAAAGTTGGTGCTTTTAAGAAAGGCCTGATGTAACAGATAACCTCATGTCCCTAACTAGACAGAACCTGAAAGAAATTAGAAAGGGAAAGGGAAGGAAAAGGAGCAGAGCCTAAACCCAAAAGAAAACTATGAAGGAAGAGAATCCCATAGTATGGAGATATAAGGAAAGAAATAACCATCGAACTCTGGAATTAGAGAAGTGCAGAGTGGGAAATGGTGCTTTGGCACTTCCTTTGCTGAACTGGTTAAACTACAAATTTACCAAGGCACGTATAACCAAATGGTCCAGTCACCTGAACCCAGTTCAATTTCTCAAATAATAACATGAAAAATCAATACTGCATTTGGTGGACGGATATATGTATTTAATTGTGATCATCAACACTATATTATCATGGCCATTCTCCTTATCGTCGCCAGCACTGGTTTTTCCAGTTAAAAGTAGTCTCTCCTGGGAGAAGGAGTTCCAGAAGGAGAGAAAGTTTTGTTTGTATTCATTCTGATACAGCTAATATGATTGCAAATCCTTCATCCCAACCCACTTTATTTCTCCAAAAGAGAAACAACCATCCCAACCCTGCCAGGTACTTCTTTTATCTGAGAAGACTTGACATAAAGTAAAGTCCACACACACACACATGGTTCTGGTGGACAAACAAATGGCTATTTTACCTTGTTTCATAAAATGTATAAATAATAATAATAATAATAATAATAATAATAATAATAATAATAATAATAATAATAATAATAATAATAATAATAATAATATACTTGTGCTGATGTTATTGTAGTCTGACTAGGTTTAAATTATTGCAGTACGCTCAGAAGCCAAATAAAAATAAAAATTCAAATTGACGAGTTGTAGTTGGGCGACGATAAAATATTTCTATATTGGTTGTAAACAAAAGTATTCCCCACGAATAAAGAATTTGAGGTACATAAATCACTTCAGCATCATGCAAAATTGAAAAACTGACATAAAGTTTAATGCTACTTAAGCTAACTACTGCGCAATAAAATGCAATGAAAAAATTCAATATTTTGCTAACTCCCCATCAAGAACTGGTTTAGTGATATGTGACTTCGATCTTCTTTTTCTTTGTCTTCAGCCTTTACCCATCTCTATATGGGGTCGCTGTTCCGAGTAAGCATTCTCCATCTTCTTCTATCTTGCGTATCCTGTTCTCTTAACCTTTTTTTCCGGCATGTCATTTGCTACGTTGTCTTTCTGTCAGAATCTTGGCCTTCCCCTCTTCCTCCTCCCAACCACCTCCATGTCCATGACCCTTCTACACATGATCCTCCTCTCTCCGCATGACATGACCAAACCACTGCAATCTTCTTTGCTGAATCTTCTTTGACACTTCTGCCACTTTGATCGTTTCTGATCCTATCCTTTCTCGCGACTCCACACATCCATCTCAAAATCCTCATCTCTGCCACTTCTAACTTCCTTTCTTGAGCCTTCTTTATTGACCATGTCTCAGCACCATACACCATCGCTGGTCTAACTACACTTTTATAAAACCTTCCTTTTACTCTTGCGCTAATCCTCTTGTCGCACATTATTCCCGATGATCTCCTCCAATTCATCCAAGCACACAAGCACACTGTATCCTGTGGTTTATTTCTGAGTCCATGCCAACATAATCCATCACACAGGACCCAAGGTACTTGAAAGTGGTAACCCTCTTGATGTCGTTTAAGCCTGATTTAACTGCACCCTGATTTCCTTCCCCTCCCATCCACAGATACTCTGTCTTAGCTCTGCTTATCCTTAAACCTCGATCTTCAAGTGCTTGTCTCCACAACTTTAGTTTTATCTCCACCCCTTCTCTAGTCAGATCCACCAAAACAACATCATCGGCAAACATCACACTGCACGGGACTGATATACTGATATGTGACTTCGATCAGTCTGTGTAAATTTAGTTTTTATGCTAGGTATTAAATTTGGTTACATTTTGAATCAATAGCTATCAACTGCCTTTCCACCGATATGTAATTTATTGTTCTCTATGCCATCTAATGTGGATTTAAGATATTACCCTCATTTTTTAAAAAAGAATTTGCTTTATTAATTAAACTAGTATTTTAATTTACCTAATTTTTTACCTCTTTATTAACATGATGAAAACACTGAGCTTAAATATTTACCTTACATAACGTACTTGATATAAATACGATGCAATAGTTAATCAATTTAAAATTTGCCAGCATTTTTGACGAGTATGAGTACACAAGTAATAATAATGAAGATAATGGTGGGATACTGAGATTGTCTTAGCACGAATTGATTTGAAAATGGTTCTGAAGTACCTTATTCATCAATTTTCGTTCACCGCCGCCAAGAAAAACTATGCAAGATTCTGTAGTTGTCCAATTTCGTTCAAAGGCAGATCTGACAATATTCCAGGAATGAAATTAGTGGAAATTGCTAGACTGTTTATTGAAACTGGTCCTTGGGCTCTTCTATACATCAATATTTTATGTTACAAACGCTTACTACTTGCAAAGAGGCAAGTCAGAACAACAATGTACACACACACACACATATATACAGAGTATGTATTATATATATACATACATACATATATATATATATATATATATATATATATATATATATATATATATATATATATATATATATATATATATATATATATATATATAGAAGCTTCTGTTTAAGTTCACAGTGACAACAACGGTGCAATCTTTACAAACCTCCTCCTCACCATAATTATTATAGCTAAAATCATCGATTCCCCAGATTCTAGCATAGTTATCACGTTTTTGTCTTAATTTATAATTATGTTGTAGCGCCCACACGTGGACCCTACACACACCTACACCGCGACCACCATTATCCTATGACAAGGAACCAGTAAACAAAACACGCGGACGAAACACAACTCCTCTCGTACGACTTTTGTACATATATCTTCCTTATTACCGTTGCCACATTTTATGTATTATTACCATTGTATGTATTGCACTGCCAGTTTTCCAACTATGTATGTACAACCTTCAGTTCAATAGCATGTACCATTTTATATGTATATTTCTCTCTATGTACAAACACAAATGCTTTTAGTTAATCCCTGTTCATACCTGTCAGAGGTCAGAAGCTACATTGCGGCTCGCACGAGCCCTTGACCTGTGTGAATGTTTTGTAAATAAATTAAATTAGTAAGCTATAGACTCTGAATCTTACTCGTACCTCGCCTCATATTGGTGACCCACGAAGATGCCCAACCAAGCCAGCAGCATTGATATTAGTCTCACCAACGAGAACCTTGCCACCACCTCCAAACTCCTACCGCCTTTCATGCCCAGAGGCATGGTTCTTCAGGGCGGAACCAGTCTTCTGCACAAAGGAGATCATCTCGGCAATGCGCAGAGCAGACGCCGTCCTTGAATTCCTGCAGGATGACGTCTTCGAGAGCAAACAGCAGGATGGCTCGAGGAACTACAAGCCCCCGTCACGTATGAACTGCTGAAGGATCAGCTGAAGTCATCCTTCAGCATGCCACCTGCCCAGAGAGCCAAGAAGTTCCTCAACCATGTGGGGACACCTATAGGAGACGAATGACCGTTGCATGTGTATAAGCAACTGCGGCAGCTCATCATGCTGCCCGCCAAGGGTGACCAACCTGAGTCATCCTTAGAATTCATGAGGAAGGTACTCCTTGCAAAACTACCCTGCCAGCTGCCAGACACTAGCAGCCATGCCCAAAGAAGATTTTCTGATCATGGTTGATGAAATACACATGGCCCACAGAACAGCAGATCCCTCAAAGCCAGCAGCAGCAGCAACAGCAGCAGCAACAGCAGCAGCAGCAACAGCAGCAGCAGCAGCACCATGTTGGACCCAGCGGCAAAGAAGAGTCAGCCGTCCCTATTCACAAAAGAAGCTTCCCCAAGCAAGTGACATCAAGGGAAAGCCTAAGCAGAAAACAGAAGAACCACCAGAAGGTACATGTTTTTCCATTGGAAATTTGGAAAGAAGGTCGAAAATGTGACAAAGGCTGCCTATTTTCAAAAAGCACGCAATAGAGTCGCACATGCGACCCAACCATACTAATGTCAGCGGTGAGCAGACCAGTTGCCTCACAAGAGAAGTTGCACCTGCCCACCGCTGTCTTTCTTCCAGGTACAAAAGAAGAGTCTTCACGTGCTTCTTCCTAAGAGACAAAAGATCTGACACGGAGTTCCCAGTAGACACCGGAGCATTCAGATCATTCATCACAGCCAGCCCAAACGAACAACTTAACCCTGCTCCCCCCACCAGCCTCCACGTATCAACCGCCAGCGGAGCACCACTTACAATGTACAGAAGGCAAGAGATGAAATTAGCTTTCAACGGGAAAGAATATAACTGGACTTTCATCACAGCAGACATGACGATGGCATTGTTTGGAGCAGATTTCCTAAAAGCACACAGCCTACTAGTAAATGTAGCAGCAAAACAGCTGATCCCAAGAACAGTGCCGACATCATCTCAAAAGCCAAACAGACGTACCACAACCACATCATCAATGAGTCAACGAGAGCGACAAATATGCCCAATCGCACCAGACGCCCCACCGCCAGAGTTTCGGCAACTCCTACAAGAATAAATACAAAGATGTATTCAAGGATGACCTGAAGCATGACTTAACCAAACCAGCAAAACATAACATCCAACATCTCACAGAGACCGAAGGTCCCCCAACCCATAGGCACCACCCTACACGTTACCAAAGTCGAAGGAAACACGGCGCCCCTGTGGAGACTACCGACGGCTAAATGTCAAAACAAAACCAGACCGATACCCACTACCAAATATAGCAGACATAACCAACCAGATGAACGGAGCAAAAATCTTCACAAAAGTAGATCTGCTAAAACGGTATTTCCAAGTCCCAGTGGTGAAGGAAGATATCGAGAAGATTGCAATCATCACCCCCTTTGGCACCTACACATCCAAGTACAGCTGTTTCAGCCTCTGCAACTCAAGGGCAACATTCCAAAGACATGGATGAACTGTTCGGCGGCCTTCCATTCTGAGTGGTCTACGTCGACGATAAACTAATGTTCAGCCCCAACCTAAAACAACATCTCAAAGATGTTAATAAAGTGCTACAAAGACTCGAAGAACACAGACTCATAGTGCGGGAAGGCAAGTGCGAATGGGCAAAGAAAACAGTAGAATTTCTGGGGCACCAAGTGAGCCTGTAAGGTGTCAAAGAAACGAGCAGGTAAAAGTTACTGCTGCTTTATTACAGATCCAGGCAGTTTATATAGCGGCCGACTGACGCCGGCCCGCGAGAGACAATGGAATTGACTGTGACCTGAGGTCGAAACAATAAACAATAATATGCAGTGAACGAGTACAAATTACAATACAAAACATACAGAACTACAATATGGATACAGTCTTAATGCCTGTGAATGAAGAAACATGTGATACACAACGTGTGACAATTGTATAAATACGCATAAAGTAAAAATGATTAAAAATGCGTGACCTGGCACGTTTTAGGCGTGACTAATTGAGCTTGAAGAAAATGGGAAGTCACCAAAGAAAACATGCTCAGCGGAGACTTAATTAATGGCGCCGCCGAAACACTACGCTGGCGCCGATGTGGTGACTTTACAAATCTCCCAAGACGAGGGACGCGTCTGACTAATCCCCTGTATCTGCTGGGATGCTGAAGGGTGCCGCGGCTCCTTGAAGATAACAGAGGGTCTCCCGCCTGTGATGCTGCTGGTTGGGCGGTCCCTTCCTGGGGGCGGCCGCGCCTGCGGGGGTGAGAGCGTGCTGGAGTGCGGTTGGGCGGAAGGGGTGCTGCGTCGCTGTCGGGACTCTCCGACAGAAAGGCGGGCTTTAACCGGTCTATTGAAACCCAGTCGTCCTTGCCGGGAGTGCCAGCTGGAACGCCTTGCTGTTTCGTTCCAGCACGCGGAAGGTCCCCTGTAGGGCTTGGTTAGTGGTGGACGGACGGCGTCGACTCCACGAAGACGTGGGTGGCGGATGACAGCTGTGGTGGCATGAAGGTGGTTGCTTTGTCGATGTATGAGCGCCTGCAAGGCGAACTTGCCGCCACGTCGCTGAGCCTCTGCAGTGATGGGGAGTGGCGTTCATCCGTCACGAGCTCTCCCGGCACCGAGGGGTTCCCCAGGTTTGTTCAGCTGCAGATGGGGTGCCGTCGGCTCTGGGGGCGGTTCTCAACCCGAGGAGGACCCACGGCAGCTGATGTTTCCAGTCCTTGGCGGTGCAGCGGGCCATGAGGGATGACTTTAGGGACCTGTGGAACCGTTCGACCAGGCCATTGGCCACTGGGTTGTACGCTGTGGAGGTGTGGTGCGTGGTTCCCAGCAGTTGAGCCAGGGCAGACCACAACTCGGAGAGGAAGCGGGGCCCTGTCGGTTGTGATGTGGTCTGGGGCGCCCGGCGGCTAACCCAACTGGAGAGCAGGGCCTCGGCGCACACGCTGGTGGTGGCTTCTTGCATGGGTGTGGTTCGGGCCACCTCGCCGAACGGTCTACCACCGTCAGGAGGTATCTGGATCCGCCTGATGGGGAAGGGGCCCACGACGTCGATGTGGATGTGGCGAAGCGGCGCCCTGGCTGTGGGAACTTCGCCTACCCCCGACTGCGTGTGACGACCCACCTTACTGGTCTGGCACTGCAGGCACTGTTTGCCCAGGCCGTGGCGTCCTTTTGCACCCGTGCCAGACGAACTTTTTGAAAGCAGTTTGGCCGTGGTCCTGCCGGAGGGTGTAAGAGGCCGTGAATTATGTCGAATACCTGGCGGCGTGAGGCTGGAACCAAAGGGGGGGGCTGACCTGTGCTGATGTCACAGAGCAGGCTGGGGCCTTCAGGAGGGCGAGGGTCACGTCCGCCACTTGAGGGATGTGATGGCGGTGCGGTATGCTGGGGTTTCTGGGTCAGCGGCCTGTTCTCTGGCAAGGTCCTGGTAATCTACACCAAGCTGCACTGTGTTCAACTCGACTCTGGAGAGGCGTCTGCTACGGGATTTTTCTTGCCGGGAGGTACCTGACGGAACAGGTAAATTCGGCTATGGCTGAGAGGTGGCGCTGCTGTCTGAAGACCATGCGTCCCCTGCTTCGTGAAGGTGTGAACCAGTGGCTGATGGTCTGTGAAGATTGTGAAGGGCGTCCCCTCCAGGAGGAACTTGAAGTGCCGAACTGCGCGGTACATTGTGCAGAGTTCCCTGTCGAAGGTGCTGTAGCGGGTCTCTGCGGGATTGAACTTCTTGCTGAAGAAGGCGATGGGCTGGGGGGCGCCGTTGATGATTTGCTCCAGAACAGCACCGCAGGCGACGTTACTGGCGTCTGTCGTCAGCTGGAGGGGGGCCTTGGGATCCTGGTGTGCCAAGGCGGTTGCCTTGGCGAGGGCGGCCTTCGTCAGGGAAAAGGCCTGCTGCTGGCTGGGTCCCCAAAGACAGGGACTTCGGTTGGCCTTTTAGGACTTCCGTCAGGGGCCGTGGTGTCGCGATCCCGGGATGAACCGCCTGTAGAAGTTTACCATCCCAAGGAACTCCTGGACGGCCTTGATGGAGGTGGGTGTCGGGAACTTGGCACGGCTGCTACTTTCGATGTAAGAGGGCGGACGCCTGTCGGAGACACTTCGTGACCCAGGAATTCTGCTTTCTGGACGCCAAGGTACATTTGTCGAAACGGAGACGACAGGCCGTTCTCTTGGAGGCGCTGGAGGACTGCCCTGATGTGTCTCTGGTGTTCGCTGTGAGACCTGGAAAATATGAGAATGTCGTCGATGTAGCAGACCAGAACTTTAGGTCCCCAGGATGCTGTCCATGACTCGCTGGAAGGTGGCCCGGCGTTCCTCAGCCCAAAGGTGGAGAAGGCGAACACATAGGACCCGAAGGGCGTGATGATGGCTGTCCTTGGTATGTCCTCTGGCGCAACAGGTACCTGGAAATAAGATTTAAGAAGGTCCAATTTAGTGAATATTTTGGCCCCGTGAAAGGAGGCCGTGAGGTCCTGCATGTTGGGTAGAGAAGGTAGTGGTCGGGCTCTGTTGCAATGTTGAGCCGCCTGTAGTCGCCGCAGGGTCTCCAGGAGCCGTCCGGTTTCTGCACCATGTGGAGGGGGAGGCCCATGGACTGGAGGCTTTCCTGCAGATGCCCATCCGCTCCGTCTCCGCGAATGCTTTTTCGCCTCCTGAAGGCGCTGAGGGGGAAGCTGGAACCCGCATGTGTCGGGGCCCTTTAGTCGCTATATGGTGGTATATGCCGTGCTTGGCTGGGGCCCCGGGGACTTGGTGATGCTCGGGCTTAAATACCTCTGGGAACTCCTACAGTAGGTGTGCATACTGGTGGGGCGACGGCGCTGATGGTGGGTCTGGGTCCCGCCGTTAACGGGAGAGACCGGCGGGAGTCGGTATCGAGGAGGGCGCCTGCGCCCCACGTCGACTCAGCAGGCCAGTGCGCCAGAAAATCGGCCCCCAGGAGTGGGGTTACGTCCGCGACGATGAAGTCCCAGGAGTAACTCTGGCCAAGGATGGAGATCGACAGGAGCCTGGTGCCGTGGGAGAGGATGGGGTTCTGTTGGCGGCCGTCAGGAAAGCGGCCGGGTCTGGTGTCTGGTTGCGGTCCTCTCTGGATGCTGGGAAGACCGATTTAAAGGCCCCTGTGTCGACCAGCATCATCCTGCCGGAGACGGTGTCGCGGACGTAAAAACCTACTGTTTTTGAGGCCCTGGGTTCTTCGGCTGCCATGGCGGCCTGTCCTGCTGGGCCGCCACCCCGTTTTTGAACGGGCGAACGAGCAGGGCGGCAGGCAGTTTCAGTGGCGTCCTTTCCGAACCACTTGTGGTAGCGACAGAAGCCCCGGGACCTCCATCTGCTGTGGTTCGGTGGACGTCTGTTGGCGATGGCGTTGACGGGCTGCTGTACGTCCTCTTCAGGCTGGACGGAGCTGACCGGCTGTGTGGCCGGTTTTAGCCGCTGTGAAGCCTTGACAGAGTCTGTGAGATGTTGCGCCGTCTCTATGAGGTCCTCGATAGGCATGGTGTAGGGGTGAGCGATCTGGTTGCGTACCTCCGGGAGGAGTTGGCGAAGGTAGATTTCCCGTGCGGCTTATCTCCTGCCGCTTCTTTGTGCCACCCAAGTCTGGTAGTGACAGGAGATCTACGACCATGCTCCAAGCGTCTCTTGAATTGAGGTCGTGGCGTGGGTTTATGGCAAGGTCGATAGCCCAGGCGGCCCCGCTCGGCGATGGGCAGGAGCAAGCTTCGAGGAGGAACTTTTTGTGGTGCTGTATGTGTGGGTGTGTGTTGGGTACTCGCGAGATGAGTTTTCTGTACACGTCCTCCGGAAGGGCGTTGAGCACTGTGTCGGCCTGTAGGATTTCGTCCGTCAGGTCCGCGATTCTGAAGTGGCTCTCCACCCTGCGCAGCCACATTGATGGGTTCCCCTGCGTAAATGGCGGCAGCTTCACGGTGAGGGCGGCCGCGATTGTGTTGCCCGGCCGTCGTGTGTTCGGGGCGCTGGTGTGGAGTTTCGGGAGGGGCTCGATGCGGGGGGGCGGCGGTGTGATGGGAGGTAGGTAAACCTCCAGTCCGCAGGGTCGCGTTTAACTGCATGAAGGAGGGGATATCCGCTTCCATGCTCGCTCCTTTGACCCCTTACTGGAGTGGGGTTTTTCGCGTCAGTATGCACTTTCGTGCGCCGTGTGGTTCCGCTAGTGACGCTGAGGGGAATTGACGAGAGTCAACACGCTCAAACGCTGGTTACAGCGCCCGTATTTAGGCCGCTAAGAGCGTTTTTGGAGAAATCCTGGAGCCAAGACTAAGTCGCCGTGTCAGTCCGCTAATGGCTCCGGGATACTCCGGGGTCACCACTGTAAGGTGTCAAAGAAACGAGCAGGTAAAAGTTACTGCTGCTTTATTACAGATCCAGGAGTTTTAGGGCGGCCGACCCTCGCCACCCGCGAGAGACAATGGAACTGACTGTGACCTGAGGTCGAAACAATAAACAATAATATGCAGTGAACGAGTACAAATTACAATACAAAACATACAGAACTACAATATGGATACAGTCTTGATGCCTGTGAATGAAGAAACATGTGATACACAACATGTGACATTTGTATAAATACGCATAAAGTAAAAATGATTAAAAATGTGTGACCTGGCACGTTTTAGGCGTGACTAATTGAGCTTGAAGAAAATGGGAAGTCACCAAAGAAAACATGCTCAGCGGAGACTTAATTAATGGCGCCGCTGAAACACTACGCTGGCGCTGATGTGGTGACTTTACAAGCCCAGAAGGCATTAAACCCCTACCAGAAAAAGCAAAAGCAATATCAGACTTCCCAAAACCAACAACAGTGAAATCAGTGCAAGAATTTTCAGGCTTAATAAACTATTATCATTGCTTCATACCAAACATTGCTAACGAGCTGCATATACGAATGTCTTAAAGGAAAGAACAAGAAACTAAATTGGACAAAAAATAAAGATAAAGCATTTATTTTAACAAAAAAAAACAATAACCTCTGCAACCACATTAATTTTTCCTCTACCCCATAGGTCCCTCACACTGACAACCGATGCAAGCAACAGAATGATGGGCACTGTACTCAAGCAGGACACTGATGAAGGTCGTCATCCACTGGCCTTCTTCAGCAAGAAGATAATGGCAGCAGGACAGAAATATTCAACATTTGACAGGAAGCTCCTCGCAGTCTACAAAGCAGTCTGCCATTTCCACCACATGCTCAAGGGACGACAGTTCATGGTGCAGACGGACCATCAACCACTGGTACATGCCTTCACAATGTCAGCAGACACGTGGTCAGTGCAACAACAATGGCAGTCGTCAGCGATAGCTGAACACTCCTGCACCATCAAATACCTAAAGGGTTCAGCAAACACCGTGGTGGACGCACTGTCAAGAAACTGCGTCAACACCATCCAGATCAGGATAGCTTACTCTGAAATAGCGGAAGCGCAGAAGGACGACGTGGACCTGCAGCAACTGCGGTGGATAAACCTCACCCTCACACGGGGCAACCTGTCAATCAGCAGTGGGAAAGACAACCATTGCCGGTGCAAAGAGTACTGGACGCCCTTGCTCCTACTTGCCAGAAGGCCTAAGAATGAGAGCTTTCACTCGCCCACCCATTGGGCCAGTCAACCGCCCGAATCATCTGGTGGGGAATGAGAAAAGACATGAAAAAGTGGACGAGAGAATGCATCCTGTGCCAAATGTAAAAAATTACAAGGCACATTGAAAGTGACATAGTGGACCCCTACCCCTCCTCTGAGGGGTACAGATACCTGTTTACCATCACAGATGGGAACACCAGGTGACCAGAAGCATTACCAATACAACAGTATATGGCGGAGAGCTGTGTAAAAGCCCTCGTTGAGTGGGTCAGTAGGCACCGAGTCCCCTAGATCATCACCAGCGACAGAGGAGCCAACTTTACATCAGCCACGTGGAATGCCCTCACAGACAGTCTGGGAACAAAAATAACGCAGACGATGGCCTACGACCCCAAAGCTAACGACATCATCGAGAGGCTGCACTGATCGCTGAAAGCAGCACTCACCACCAGATGCCAAGGCGGGAACTGGAGAAAGGAGCTACCATGGGTCCTACTGGGCCTAAGAACAACACCGCACGCAGCGTTCAATGCATCTCCAGCAGACACCTTCCAAGAATAAACCAGCCTGACATCACCATCAGACACCCAAAAAGTGGTAGAAAAGATAATGGTAGTGAAGACACCCTACCATGCAGTCAGAAAGGTGTATGTCCCAAACGACCTACAGAATGTAATATATGCGTTCATATAAGTAGAAGCACACAGACACCCGCCCCTCTCCCTGGCCTACTCAGGACCATCCAGAGATGGCCCAAGGTGTTCCAGATGACAGTAGATAGCAGAACAACGTGGGTTTCAATCGATCGTCTGAAACCCACGCACATGCCAGACCTACATACACCTATACTGTGACCGCCATTATCCGGTGACAAGGAACCCGTGAACAAACACACAGACGAAAGAAACACAACTCCTCTCGTACGACTTTCATACAAATATCTTCCTTATTATCATTGTCATATTTTATGTATTATTACCATTGTGAGGTTCAAGAAATGTCAGAAGTGAAAGACTGATGATTTATTATTCTCGACAGGTGTTTATAATACAGAAAGCGGACGGAAAGGTAGCGGGCGACCTGAGGCCCCTGCTGCATCCATATGAAGGTTGTGTTTGTTATCAGGCATAAAAAGACATATATAATGCCTTACAGAACATGTAAAAGGCAGGTATATATATTGGTGGACAGGCCGTACAATGATGCATACAATAAGATATTATTGATACATAAAGAATCTGAAATATCAACAAGTGATATATATGATGTGATTAATGTACGTATGAAGAGAGATACACAAGAAAGGAGAGGCGATTTGATGCCCTTACAAATACTCCCAAGCTGAACCTCAATGCAAACCCGCAAGCATCGTCTGTACGCCTCTCTCGCCAACAAAGCCAGATGTGGTCAAACATCCCCCGTTTTCGTTTCAGAACACGGCATCATGGTTCCTGTGTGCAGACAGGAACTTTCGCATGGAGCGCCATCTCAGATGATGCTGTCAAATCCGACATCACGCTGTCAAATCCGACATCACCATGACGGCGCTCCCAGAAGAGGTGTTCAACAGAATCTCCCCCTGGCTTGATGGACAACCGGACAAGGTCACATATGTAGCCTTGAAAGATAAATTAATGCAATCTTACTCCATGCCCGTGACCGAGAGAGCGCAGTGCGCACTCGACCTGTTATCCCAGCCCCTTGGAGAAGCATCACCCAGGGAAACCTGGGATGAACTACCGGGGTTGGTAAGACTGCCAGGCCGCGACGAAAACGGGAGAAGGATGGTAGATTTAACAAAAGCGATCTTCCTTTGGTGCCTCCCGCAGGAAGTTAGGTGCTCCCACAGGAAGTTAGGCGCCAGATAAGGGATGCAGACACCCTCGACATGAACGCCTTAGTCGATGACGCCCAGAAACTACACGAGGCCACCAAGGCCTTGAAACATGCTGCCGCCCTTGCAGCTGCTGTCCTGGGAGCCTGCAGCCTGACGGAGGAGAACGACGACGACGACGGAGACATCAATGCCGTTTACAGAAAGAAGACACCACTCAGGGAACACAGGACATGGTCAAACCCGGTGTGGTGCTTCTTCCACAGAAAGTTTGGAACCAACACCAGAAACCGCAGGCCTCCCTGTTCCTTCACAAAAACGACAAAAGCGGCCACAAGTAACAGCTGTGGCTGTGAAATCCAACTCCCCCTGACCAGCAAGTTTCTTCATTGGAGACGAAATTTCCGAACAGCGGCTGCTGGTAGATATGGGGGCAATGCAGTCGATCTTCCCGCCATCCAGGGAAGGTTTAGAAAAAATACCTGACTTGACACCCGCCCTCATAGCAGCAAACGGAACTCCCATCCGCATGTATGGCATGACGACCCAGACTATCTCAATTCTGGGATGCAGATACCGCTGGCCTTTCGTCATCGCGGATATAAAGTTCCCCTTGCTGGGTGCAGATTTCCTAGGACACCACAGACTCCTAGTCGACGTTGCTAGACAATGCCTCCTTGACACAGGAACCTGCCACTCCCATCAGCTCTCCACCGGACCTGGAATGCCCACTATCTGCTCCACAGCCCCCAACGGCTACACGTCCCTCCTACAGGAGTTCCTGGAAATATTCAAACCAGAGCTAAACCAGTCACCTGGGGCTTCAGCAAAGCACGACATCTTCCATCACATCACCATGATGGGCTTACCAACCCATGCCAAGTTCCGACGGCTGTCCCCCCCGAAGTTACACAGGGGTCCCCCACATTGTCCAAAAGTAAGTATAATGTCCCCATGAAGTCTTCTTTAAACCAAAATGCAGAGCACAAAAATGTACTTACCAATAATTCATTACGGGAAAAACTTGGAGCATTTTCAGCCCAAAAAGTAGCCTACAAATCATTCAAAATAACATAAAAACAAAACCTAAGCTAATCCTACTCTTCCAGCCTAGACTAACCTGGGCCAGCTTAGAAAAAATAATGAAAGCACAGTGTGGTTTTACTTCTCAGAATCAGGAGGACAATAAGCACACCAGAAGGGAGAAAGGAAGTGGTGGAGATGATTGTGAGCTCAGCCTAGTCATCAGAGTTTGGGTTGTCAAGAATTTCAGGAGACTAAGGTCTGAAAGAGAGAGAGGGTCATCTACTTACATCTCATTGCCAGCATCATCACAACAAGCAGTATCAAAGATCGAAGTTAACTGATTAAAGTGGGTGATGTGGTAAGCTTTACACAGCACTGTTTGAATGCTTGTCATACATATTTTCTATCATACAGTTCCTTTTAGACTCTCAATCAGAAAAATTTACATGCGTACTCAAACTGCTTGTTGCGAAAGAACCATAACAGATCGTGTACCACTATCAATGTCTAGTTACCACAGATTTACTGGATGGTGCACAGTGTTAATAACGCTAGCGGTGACTGTATCACCTGTGTTATTAATAATGAGTATGCATCAGGGTAAAAAAAAAAAAGAGGCCCCGTCCCTTTAAGTCCTTATGTCTCTTAGCTTGCAGTTCTTCTTATAGAATAAATGTCTTGCTCAGTATTTTTTTTTCTTTACAAAAAATTGCAGTTTCATCAGAGTTAATCACTTGCCTACATGATTAACCCCCTTCCGTAATCATCTTATTTGGTTCTCCTAAGACCTTTCTGACAGCTTCATTATCAGACGAAGAATTCTTTCTAGTAACCTCTCAGCTAAGAAGCTGCAGCTTCAAAAACCAATAAAATTTAACCATGACTACCTGTAAATTTCACTTTCACATTTTCCTTCGGTGCTTTTTCTTCGGCATATCAAAATAATTGACCAATTCTCCTTACACACAAGATAATATAGGACAACACATATTGTTGACCCACCAATCCACTCAAGCACAAAACTCTCCATTTTATCCATGCAAGAATCTTTCTTTCTGTGTGCAGAATGTATTGAATGGTTTATACAGTCAAGTTTGTCACTAGCACAATGTCTTTAAATTATTCACCATGATCAAAATACTTAAACATGTCCAGATTTATGCTAAGCGTAAACACCCTTAAATGCTCTCTTAAGTTTTTCTGATGCCTCAGGACTTACACCTGGCTAACAGATGCACAAAATAAATTGAGCTAAAGCGCAGATGCTCACAGACACAATTCAAACCTAAAGTAACTGAATACTGAGTTAGGCGGTACCACTAGCTACCTAGACTGCTCACTCAGTGTGGCAAGAGAAAATGTTGTGATATTAAGTGCATACAGTCCTGGAATGGAAAAGTGTGTAAGAGTGCTTTTGGAGGAGTTTGAGTCTGGCCCTTGAAGCGTCTTGGAAGTGAAAAGGAGTTTGTACTGGATGAATTCAACGCAGAGGTAGGTATAAAGATGGAGGAGTTGGTAGGTATAAAGTTCCTGAGGCAAATGAGAAAAGCCAGAGCCTTGTGGAAATGTTATAAGGGGATTGATTGCTGGGAATATATTCACACCGGAAAGTGATATGGTGCAACTGTCAGACTGTCATCACTCAACATGGTTTAATGTTCTTTAAAACATGCATCATTTACCACTTCCATAAGAAATAAAAGTGGCAACAAATGTGGAGAGAGAGAGAGAGAGAGAGAGAGAGAGAGAGAGAGAGAGAGAGAGACCTACCATCTCTCATGTTCATCAGGCAGACAGAAATCAATGGAATGAACTCGCGGCATCGTGACACAGCAACCAATACTCAGACACTCGGTGCTATAACATAACTATACATAAGTTTTCATTTACTAAACGTAAACAAGTCCATTGTGATGTGCAGACCCGAAAAGCAGTAAACTTTTGCATACGCCCTGGTATGGTATGGTACAGGAAATGCACAGCATGGATGAATGAATAAAAGAACTGTTTTAATTAAATATTCCATAGCCATCGTTTGTTTGGTTTTCCCCTCCATGTAACTATGAGGCTACCAGGAAAAGTCAGGCCTTTTAAAAATGTTTGGAAGACTATTTTCCTTTTTTGTACAACGTTGTTTATTTCTCATTCACAACGTAAATAGTAATAACAGAATCCAGGGAAAACTTTACAAAATTGAGTTTTTTTTTTAATTATTAATACTGCATCAATTCATACATTCGTCTTTCCACTTATTCCTGTTACTGCAACAAAAACATTGTTATTTCATGGGAAAATCTCAGCTTAAAATTGCTCAGGAAAAGCGCAATATATTTCTACATTCACATGCATTAACGTTCATAGCTTGGAAATCGAAATAAGTCGTTTTGTAAACGGTTCATACTTAAATTTTTCATTTTCGCCTTCATTCAGCTTATTTGTTCTCTCTCTCTCTCTCTCTCTCTCTCTCTCTCTCTCTCTCTCTCTCTCTCTCTCTCTCTCTCTCTTTTACACGTAAGGTCATTCACTTAAGTGAAAATCTACTTTGGAAGGTGATGCCTCTAGGTTTGTTCGACATCAATGCTTGCTCATCTTGAATAATAATAATAATAATAATAATAATAATAATAATAATAATAATAATAATAATAATAATAATAATAATAATAATAAAAGAAGTTAGAACTAATACGTTGGAGAAATTGAAAAAAGGAAAATAGTTCACTGACGTGACTTTCGAAGGCACTGCTAAAAGGGTAAGGAAATCTTACTTTTTAGTTTTCTGTAAAAGAAAACTATTGAGATGGCTTTGTCTGTCCGTCCGCATTCTTTCTCTCCGCCCTCAGATCTTAAAACTACTGAGGCTAGAGGGCTGCGAACTGGTATGTTGATCATCCACCCTCCAATCATCAAACATACCAAATTGCAGCCCTCTAAACTAACCTCAGTAGCTTTTGTTTTATTTAAGGTTAAAGTTAGCCATGATCGTGCTTCTGGCAACGCTATAGGTGCCAACAACACAGGCCATCACCAGGCCGTGGTTGAAAATTCCGTGGGCCGCGGCTAAGAGTTTCATGGGCCGTGGCTGAGAGTTTACAGCATTATAAGCTGTACAGAAAACTCGATTGCGCCGAAGAAACTTCGGCGTATTTTCTACTTGTTTTTATTGTGTGAAAACTAAGACGTGCAAGGTTGCCCAAATCAAGCTCGCTCTCAGAGGAGAAGCGTTTCCCTATAGGCATGTGTTCGAAGAAGCAGGTTGGCTGAATCTTTGAAAGAGATTATAGGAGTTGAGTTTTAAATATGGCAACAACGAAAGGGATATGAAAGGCAAGAGGAGTACCATGATCTTAGACGATGACCAGAGTGAAACAGGAAAATCTCAGGAAAAAATTGCTTTTCTTTTAAGTCCCTTCAGGCAAAGGATAAAAACACAAGATGGCTTTTGAAGCAAATAATTAGTTTGTGCATGTGGCATGTGTGTTTGTGTTGTGAGAGAGAGAGAGAGAGAGAGAGAGAGAGAGAGAGAGAGAGAGAGAGAGAGAGAGAGAGAGAGCTTTTGAAATCCAAAGTGACATTGACCAGCATCAGAATTTAATGAATTTCTGAAAAAAGTGAGATAGGAGAAATCTGGTGCGTGGGAAAAAGATGACATATTAAAAATCACACTACTGCATTAGGGTCATGTGCCATAGCAGGTATAGACCGTTCTGGGTCATAGAGCAAGTGCTCCGGATGCTGCCTCGTCATACGGCTCTCAATGCTGTTAATTAAATTGCTGATAAAGTCACAATGTGACCACTCCTTAAAGCTACCTGAAACTGCATTACGCAATCTTGCGTACCCAACTCTCTGCGCTTCATTGCTTTTGATTAAGAAATCTAAAGGACAGCTGAACAGAACTATGAGAGAGAGAGAGAGAGAGAGAGAGAGAGAGAGAGAGAGAGAGAGAGAGAGAGAGAGAGAGAGAGAGAGGCTATAGTCAGAATCGTGGGCTTACCATGATGAGTTTTTATATTTCCTGTTTTTTTTTGCATGATAGATTTTTTTTTTGTCTCCTGGACCATTGCCCTGACTTACAGGTACATGAAAATGGCGTAATATTACTAATCCGTTAATAAACCACAAGTTACATTGTGCGACATGCCCACATTTATCACTTTTGCCTATACCCTCCGTATATATATATAATATATGTATGCATGTGTGTATATATATATATATATATATATATATATATATATATATATATATATATATATATATATATATATATATATATATATGAGTGTGTATATACGAAATGTCTGAGTGTAAGTATATATATATATGTATATATATATATATATATATATATATATATATATATATATATATATATATATATATATATATATATATTCTTCACTGTAGATGCTTATGTGGCGTCTATTATTTCAAGGTAACGCTCCCCCAATTTCCCGTATCTATCCTTGTCTTCAAGGCTAAAACTCTGAAGTAAAATATGAAAATTTGGCTACGTTCAGCTTATTACTAAATGACGACAGCTGTTACAGCCAATACCTCAAGGCCATCATCGAGGCTAAGTTATTTTGACAATGTAACTACGACCCAAAGTAAGGACAGTCCAGATGCTCTTCAAGGGATCCAAAGAGGTAGCGCCGAAGTTCCCCTATGAGGAAATACTGCCGGGGTCGTCAGCCACCTCATCTTAGTACCTATCCTCTTTTGTGAGAGGAACAGCACCGCCCTTCGGGGAGCCAGGGAATTTAGGGCCTGAGTGGTTGACAAATTTAAATGGTACGACGGGAAGAATTTCGTAATAACAGACTAGGCGATGGCTCCGTCAGTCTTGAACTAAGGAAGATTTTCATTATCATTATCACGTCTAACGGCGGCGACGGAAAGGGCTTTCCTGAAATTCCGCCAGTTGTGTTTTTCCAGCGCTTTCACCGCTACATATCCCCACTCATCTCCAGCCTCAGCTCTCGTCCAAGTAGGACTTGTTCTTTCAACTCTTCTAATGCCGACGGAAGTGCAGCTAACATCCCTTGCTATTTTCCACTTGGTGCAAAGGAAATATCCAGCAAGGATTTTACAAGCACCAAATTCCACTAATAAACTCTCTGTAGGTATCAAACATTCGAGAAAAATGCAAAATGCTGCTTTTTAATCAAATAAAACGGATGGTGTTTGTACGTGCACCTGACTGCAAGATATAATGAACATAGTATAGGGGTAAAACAGACACATGAGGCATCACAATTGGCAGGTCTGTGCACAGCGCTCATTGTGCTTGTTTTTTTTTTTGTGGGAAGTTGTTCTACTACACGCAACAATAAGCAAAAAACACGATTAATCATAACTTCACCCATACGACGCCACAGTGAGCTTAGAGGATTATTAAAATAAACAGATATATTAAATGATACATGAAAGAAATACATAGCGCTAACTAGACCCTGTTACTTGCCTCACTTTGGGATGTGAAGTAACCTCCATTCTAAACTTACCTCGCTAACACATTGCTAAATAACATTAACTTCTGGGTATTTCTCTCATTTCAAATTATGTATCTTCACAAAATCCAGGTTTCCTGATTGCAAACACGGTCATCTATAGAAAATCAGAAAAAAGGGGCCTGGCGTTTCACAATTTTATTTTTACCATCAAGTATTCCAGGTAACTGCAGAAAGTACGATGACTAACTACGATAGACCAAGAAAACAGCGAAGGAGAGGGGAATCTGAAATGAGGACTAAAATAAGAAAAATCTTTGACCGTAGAAAAATACTACTGTGCAGAACAAAAAATTAGTGTTACTGAAAGGCAACATCAAAATAAACAAGGTACAGTGCTGTGCAGGAAATCTAAAACTAAGGTATTTCCATCCATGTTAGATGTTTACAGAAGAGAACCATCTGTAAATCGTGGAGAAATGGCTGGAATAAGAAGAGTCGGTCCTCCAGAGAAGTGCTTTCAAGCAGGCGTAAGCAACGCATGTCCTCAAGCGCTGCTTCCGTGACAATGAAAGTCATTAAGTCTAATTTATGTCGGATGGTTCCACTTCACAAGACGAGTCTTGACTTAAAGCTGCACTTGAAGCCCTTTGTCCTTGACTTTGTTGCGCTTCTTGTCCCGTTCCTCCTCTCGTCATGGACATTTTTTCTCAGAAGCATCTCTCACAAAAAGATCAACACACGAGGTGTCCTTTTTGTTTTCCTAACGTGACTATAAACATTTTCGGCTTATGAACTGGTGGGCAAGACATGCCTTAGCTGCTGGAAGTGCTATTTTTCAAATGAGCATTATCTTCGAGTATGAAAAGACTGAATTCAGGATCCAATATGATGTGATAAAACCGAGTGTACGGTTGACTTACCTAAATTTATTATTGTGATGATTCCATACGATTTTATTTTGCATATCGATATACAGCTAAGCTGCCTTCTTAGTAGTATAGATAATATTTAGAAGCACTCAGTAATTGTGATAACAAAACTAAAGCTCATCAAATTGTCAAATTCTTATACTTCATTAGATTTAAAATGCAGTTGACTTTTTAATTAGCTTGTCAATGAAAATCCACAACAATAATAAAATACATTTTGGTATTCTATCTCTTGCACAATAATTACGCCGCTCCTGCTCCTTACATTGGATACTTCGTTTTGAGCAAGCACTATGATTCACTGTCATCTGGTAAGCACCAGGTTTCATTTTCATATCTCGAATTTCCTTCCCAGCGTAATGAAGAAGAATGAAACGTCTTACTTGATATGAAGGAGCTGAAAATATCCGCAGCGCTGGATTTGGTTGTTGAAAAACTTCTGTCTCGAATTCAAACATTTCCAGTCTTCTTAATTCCATGTGTTATTCATAGATTGTAAATATAAAATTCACAAAGATTATCCCGTAGGGATACCGAGCTTTGTAAATATCCCTCGAATTATTCTCGACTTCCTGCTGTGAACTTGGCTATTACTCTCCTTTCTAAGTCATTTACGTCTTTTTCATGCCCAATTTGAACTGCATATTCACACATCACAGACACAATGTTCCCCAAGGTCAAAGTCTCCAAGCACTCAAAGCACATTCACCTTTCTGTGCTACTTCTTTCTCTACCTCTATTGAAAAAATAGTCTGAATCATATGCAAAATAGTTCGCCCAGAAGAAGCTCATGAGGGTGGACACAATCCGGAGATACTTTAAAACAGTGAACTATGGCAGTCATAAATACCATGCCAAATGAAACAGTACGGTAATATCCTGATAATCGAAGAGATTTAGGTGAAATGGACAAAAAGCGGTCAAGTCCACTACAAAAAAACTACGTTTAATATTGTAACCTTCATAAGGGTTATCATATCAACCTAAAGACTGCTTTCAAGCATTTCAAGATCACATCACATAGAAATGAATACCATATTTATAGCAAGGAAGCAAAAGTAAAGGTCAAGTTGACATAGAGATAAGAAAATATTCTAAAAAAATTGGGATAATCATCACAATCAATTTCCTGAAAGGACCAATGCAAGAAAACTATGATAGACACTGACATTAGCAGATGAAAAGATTCTCAAGTCGTGAAAGCTATCAAAAGAGTTTCCTCTTTTCGAAACGAATACGCAGAATGAGCAGTTGATAAAATTCGCACACCACGAGGCCAGGGAAAGGGGAAATAGGATTTGGGTAAATCGCTGACAGGAACAACGTCAAAACAGGTGTCTATAAGAAGAGATAAAATGTCGATAAAACAATGGATGCAAAGCTTGAGAGTTGGAAATAGGGTACTGAAGAGATGGAATGCTTTAAATGAACAGATATATCTATGAGTGTATCCATGTATGTACACCCAAATCTATAAAAAAGGAAATGTTGTCATTCTATAGGCAACCAAAGACGGCGTTTTGACCAGAGCAAGCTTACAATAGCGAAGTGAGGCCGGCAACAGGGCAACAAGCAGTGCCATCGACATCGGGGCGTTAATAAACGGAATTAGGGCACCAAATAACAACGATCGCTGGCAAAGGCGTCCCCCAATTCAAAAGAGATTCAATCAAACGGTGTTGCCCCCTTTGGTCGAATTTAGAGCGACCTTTGAAGTTCGCATATACAGGCGCGAAACAACACAATAACTTGTCTCTCTTTTTTTCCTTTGTTTTTGTGTCAAAATGACAGCTTTGGTCCGATATTCAAATATGTTTTTATTTTTGTGTGCGTCTGTATTTTTGTTTTGGAGGGGATCGGCTGCTCGTGATAGGTAAGGTAAGTGATTCTTTTAATATCGCATTTTTCGTTGTGCGTTTGAATGAACGCCAGCGCCCCCCTCCCCCTTCCCTCCCCTCCTTCATGATTACGGCCACACGCATTTAAGATAAACTCTCTCTCCACTAACAAAATGCCAAGCATGTGGTTTTCATATAGCTATAACATGCATCCTCAAAAGCATTCCATTCATTAAGCAAATATTTCCATCGACTAAGAAGCAACACTGGAAGGAAAAATTAAGCAATCTCAACGCGATATCCCTTAGGTATGGAAGCTCATCTGCTATTCAAGGATCATTGCCTCCCATCAAAGGGTTCTCAACTCTCAATTCTACGTTCCTGTGCTTCAAAACACAGTGCTTTGCTATCCGAAGTCACTGGGACTTCCTGAGGGATCAATGCAGAGGGATTCCTTCAATGGTCTGATTAGATATTTGTTATAGGGTATATTAGAGCCGATTCACTTAAGGTAGATTCTTGGGCCTACGAGACGTTTGTTTGGCGGCCTCTGATTAGCTGGTACCTGGAGGTCTGCAGCTCGCTCAGTTTGATTTTAACGTTTCTAGCTCAGAAAACTAGCAATATGTTTATATTTCTTAATTTATCTCACGTTTTACACAAGATAGGAAAGTTCTGATCATACCATAGGATTCGGTATTAATTGTACAACTAAATCGTGATTTTCTGAAACCAGTAAGATAAAACACAAAGGAATTACTCGTACAACGAGTAGAAGTGAAGAGAGAAGCATTTCATTCTTTATACCTGTTTTTACATATCGTCGGATTTTGCATCATTGATGCGATCAAGATAAAATAAAACTAGTGTTTTCATACAATAAATTCACCATGAATACGCTGATGCTTTCAGATGCGTGTGATATGTGAAGAGAAAATGAAGAATATGTCGTATTATGTAGCATCCGTACTTGACTCAGTTTGGCAGTAGTGCCGAGAGACGGTGATCTGCAAACAGCGAGAGCGTTGAGGCGCCGTTGACAGTTGCCAATTAGCGATATGAGAAGTTTGGAGTTTCGACAATATTTACCGTATTATTATGTCATTACATTTTCTGTACATAAATGCATAGAATTCACATTATGACTGTCGAACTTTTTCACTCCAATATCATATATGCCCGTATGTCTGGACATATCTGATAAGAAAAAATGAATAATCATATGGATGCATCTGGTTGTGTTGGCTTCAATTTAGTCTAGATGAGAAATTTGCATTCTGTAGGCTACATGATAAATAACAGGCTAAATAATTATGAGTTCATTATTATGGCCGCTTGCTTCTTTGGTCAATAACACGAAAAGCTGATGGTTTTTATATGTTCATTCAATGAACGAAAGTACATCTTTTTATTTCTTACCATAAAATCTATTCTCGATGTAACGAATATAGAATTCTGTCTTTTTCAGAATTTGTTTGAGCTGCTCTTACACCAGAACGTTTATTCCTCTATATACATGTTATATTTGATAACTGTGCAGGCCTGTTATTTATCATGTAGCCTACAGTATGCAAATTTCTCACCTAGCCTAAATTGAAGACAACACATCCAGATGCATCCATATGATTATTAATTTTTTTCTTATCAGATATGTCCAGACGTACGGACATAATTATATGATACTGGAGTGAAAAAGTTCGACATTCATAATGGGAATTCTATGCCTTTATTTACAGAAAATGTAGACATAATAATACGGTAAATATTGTCGAAACTGTTAACTTCTCATATTGCTAACTGGCAACTATCAACGGCGCCTCAGCTTTGCAAATCACCGTCTCTCGGTTTCTACTGCCAAGCTGAGTCAAGAAAGGATGCAACATAATAAGACATATTCTTCATTTTCTCTTCACATATCACACGCATCTAAAATCTGAAATAACCAGCGTATTCAGGGTGAATTTTTTGTATGAAAACACAAGTTTTATTTTATCTTGATCACATGAATGATGCAAAATCCGACGATATGTAAAAACAGTATAAAGAATGAAATGCTTCTCTCTTCACTTTTACTCGTTGTAATTCCTTTGTGTTTTATATTACTGATTTAAGAAATCATGATTTAGTTGTAAAATCAATACAGAATCCTATGGTATGACCAAAACTTTCCTATCTTGTGTAAAACGTGAGATAAATAAAGAAATATAAAGATATTTCAAGTTTTCTGAGCTACAGACGTTAAAATGAAACACTGAGCGAGCTGCATACCTCCCAGTACCAGCCAATCAGAGGCCGCCAAACAAACGTCTCTTAGGCCCAAGAATCGTGAATCGGCTATAGTATCCCAAGCCACTAGTACTTCCAAGGATGGGGCAATGCGGGAGGTTTGGAAAGGACAGATGTAGGTGAAAAGTTGAGGGATGATGAGAAAGTGAGTTGTGAATCGATCGATTTATGCTTGCAAAACATACAGTACTGATCTGGGATAGTGGAGGGGAACTCGAGAATTTAATTCAGGAGGTTCAAAATGTTTACAAGAGGAGAAAACTGAAAATATATTGTACATAAGAGTAAAGCTGTTGAAAGTATATGACTTAAGAATACGTTTATGATGAAGGAGGACCAATGAATGGTGGATGAATAGAAGTAGATGATATTTACAGGTATTTGAAAGTACACTGATGTTGGTAGGATGAAAGAAGAGGCGAGTCACAGAATAGGGTGGGGGCAAAAAGATTTAGACAGTTGGAGTCGATAGTTAGTGGTTCCAATGGATGGAGAAACTGTAGAGCCACAATAATGATAAAGATCGAAAGGGTGATTACTATAGTGGTAAAAAGATGAATCTGACTGTTTTGAGATGGTTTGGTCATGTGGGAAGAATGAAAAGTGTATAAATCGTGTCAGGTGGACGGAGAAAGAGGATGCGGGCTGAAATTTAGACAGTCTGAATTTGGATAACTACTGCAATAGATGCCTTATAAATGCCAGGGAATGCATTCAAGACAGATGGGAATGGCGTGGTCTTTTTAATGGATTCAAAGCTCTGCTAATGGGCTTTCTCTGCAGGTCTATTAAGAGGCTAATGCTGAAATTTTCTGAATTTGGAACTGAGCAATTAAATTATAAATGTAGCAGAGACCATTGTTTTGTATTTTCCGTGAAGCCACCCTCTGTTAGGAGACATATATATATATATATATATATATATATATATATATATATATATATATATATATATATATATATATATATATATATATATATATATATATATATATATGTGTGTGTGTGTATTTATTTCAATAGTATGGATGGGTTCCAAAGAATTTGGCCAAAGAATAGTTGATGTAACTAAAGTAAATTAAAGAAAAAGAAAAAATCCTATGTATAAACTCAGAAGAGCAGGGTTCCCAAAGTCCTTCTCCCTGATATGGAAACGAAAGAATTGGACATACCTAAATTTAAGTGGCTCAATTTCTAAACTAAAGAGCATTTTCATGGTAGGAGTTATTCAATATGGTACACCGCGATATGAGAGGCTAAGAAACCGCTTCGTAACAATTTGGTATTAGCATGACAATCATGGAACAGTTTGGCAGCCTGTATTTTTTTTTAAGGCAACGCTACCTGGAACTTACTTTATCTTAAGCACTCCAGAAGTGCTTGGCGAATAACTAGACCCAAAAATAGCGCTATCGATGAAATTGAATATGAAAGGCAATATTATCAATTATAAACATATTATCAATTAAATGGAAAAATGACTGAAGTCTAGAAGAAATAATGTCATCTTAATTACTAAGGATTGGAGCGTATATAGACAAAATGGAATCCTCTTACAGGAAGGATTTCATTAAGGGATTGCAGAAGAATTAACTTGGGAGTGTTTTAATTGCCTCAGTGGTTTTGGATTCCCTTCACTGACCCAATGAGAGAGAGAGAGAGAGAGAGAGAGAGAGAGAGAGAGAGAGAGAGAGAGAGAGGACAGTAGCCCCTTTTGTGTCTTGAATTGAAGTGACTTCTGCGCTTGCTTTGTTTGTGGGTTCCAAATTTTTTCCAGTGATGATTTTAGTTGATCATTCGATTCTCTAAAAGTATTTTTTTGAGAATAACGTAAAACAGGTAGCTTCAAAATACGTTTATATGAAGAAGCAAGAAAACAACTCCGAGGCGATTAACATCAAGAAAAAACAAGTAAAAAATGCGCTGAAGTTTCTTCGGCGCAATAGAGTTTTCTTTACAACGTATAAGGCCAAGGCCACCGAAAATCTTTCAGTGGTCCCGATAATGCTGTATGTGCCGCGGCCCGGGAAACTTTCAACCACATTGCCTTTGTTGTTGGCACCTATAGCGGTGCCAGACTCACGATTATGGTGACTTTTACCTTAAATAAAACAAGTAAAAAATGCGCCGAAGTATAATCAAGGCCACCAAAAATAGATCTATCTTTCAGTGGTCTCGGTGTAATGCTGTATGAGCCGCGGCCCACGAAACTTTATTTACAGCCCTGTGGTGGCCTATCCTATGTAGTTGCCAGAAGCACGATTATGGCTAACTTTAACCTGAAATAAAATAAATACTACTGAGGTTAGAGGGATGCAATTTGTTATGTTTGATGATTGGAGTGTGGATGATCAACATACCAATTTGCAGCCCTCTAGCCTCAGTAGTTTTTAAGATCTGAGGGCGGACAGAAAAAGTGCGGACGGACAGACAAAGCCATCTCAGTTTTCTTCTTCAAAAAACTAAAAGAGGACTATGATGATACGACTGTCATATCGACTGCCGAGGCTTCAGTCCTTTGCAACTATTCTGAACCTGAGCGAGATCCTCATAATATTATATAATATCAAGTCATTATTTACATAACTCTCAGTAAAAAGTACGAAGACCATCCCAGCTATTCGCCATATCATCGGATTTAATAATGGTATTCCACTCCTAGGGGAGTAACGCCTTTTGCGTGCCGTGAGCGAATCACTGCTAGTTCTTCTACAGGTTCTTTGCTGTGTCCTTTGGGCCCCACCTGGATTGTTTTTTGCATTTTACTTTCATCCGTTCCCTCTGGCTTCTTCCTATTTAGATGGGCAACGCTCACTATTTATAGCTTTATTTTTCCTTCCTCCCTTAATGAAAAAAAAAAAAAATTATTCGGACCAACCCTCCTTTTCTCAAGTGCATTTACCCTCATCATTTCTTATGATTAAATACCATGGTTCCTTCTTTTAAATATTATTTCCCTTTCTTCATAAACACTCTTAAAAGTATCACTGACTCTTCTCATTCTTCAATTATTATTTTTCCCGATCCTTCTTATGTTTTTTCTTACACTATCACTGTACTTAAGGCAAACTCTTCTTGTTTAAATTTTCATATTTTATAGACTGACTCTGGTACAAAACAGGTCCTTGTGTTCTGATTCTTCCTATTTTAGTTCCACTTTGTCATTTCATTCGCAATTTTTCACGAACATCGTCCCCCATATATCAAATTTTACTCTTTCATTATTTACCAATGATTATTCGTCTCAGGGCTTTCAGTAAAATATTTGATGTTACTTCAAGTTCGGACTGATGATTATATTTCCACTTTTGTTTCTTTATAGGTTTTCATAGGATTAAAAAGTACGAATTTACTTCTTTTATTGCAAGGTGTTTTATTGAAATAGTTCTCTTTTGAAAAAAAATTTTTATAACCGTTTTCTTCTTTTATGTATCATCTTTCTTTTCACAGCAGACAACTGACTCTTTCTACGTTTCCCGCGATTTTTTCCCCTTTACTTTCTTTAACATTCCACTAATACTCTCCCTTTCATCTAGTCTATGTTGCTTAAGCACGAGACCGAAAGAAATTTTCTCTCTGTTCTCTGGCACGTAACGACGAAAGCCTATTTACTGGAAAAAAAAGCTGTTTATTTTTACGCAGGTCTAATTTATAGGTTACCAAGAAACTTGGGTCACACAGCACCCACTTTTTTCGATTTTTTTTTTCATGGGGGAGGGAAGAGGGAGAGGGGGAGTAACTGAGCGGTTATTTGCTTTGACTGCTGGGTCACCTTGAGATCCTTCACACCATCTGACCAATGTTCTAGACCATGGGCTGTGGGAGAGTAGTCTGTGGTTTGAGTTACCTTGCTTGTTAAAAATCAGACACAACTTCCATTTTAATTATCAATTTATTTAGCAGCTGCCAAACTTAGCTTCAAATTACTCATTTAATTAGTGGCTGTTAACTTCATACGTATTAAGCTTCTCAATTTTTTTTTAAATGGGTATTCTGCAAATCTTATTACTCAAGTAAATGTAGTTTGGTTTGTCCATGAAAACAAGCGTCCATTAATAATAATAATAATAATAATAATAATAATAATAATAATAATAATAATAATAATAATAATAATAATTACATGAAAAACTTTCCTGTTCCTGTTACGTGACAAAAGGTAAGGACGCAATAGTTCTACATTTACTAAACTATGTTTTCTAAACGAAAATAATCACAGGTTCGAAAATCTAGAGCAATTATTGAAAAATGCAGTCAAGGACCTAAAGTACATTTTTGACAACAACATTTCAGTAAATGACCTAAGCATGACTGGCGCATGACTGGTCACTATTCGAAATGTTAACTCTCTACAAGGCCATTGCATGTTTTTTTTTTTTTGCTGACAAACCGACCACGTAGGAGTTGTGGGTGTGGCGTTTCATCTTATGATCGTAACCTATTTTTTTTTTTTTTACCAAAATGCTTCCATAATTCACGTTGTAAAAGATGACAACACGTCCTATCTGCTTATAATTATGGCCTGTCTTAAACGTTATGACAGAAAAAAAACTCATTGATAAGTCTTAGGACAAAAAATCTGGCATCCAGGAGTGAAAAAAGAAGAGAAGAGCCATTTGGTTACGGTACAAAGACTTCGGCAGACCTTTGAAAATCTTAGACTCTCAATTGATCCCGTCCGCAGAACGCTATCTTGAACGATATCCGGAGCGTTGTCTTCGAAACTGGTGTCTGGAAATTCAACAAAAGAATTCAATGTACATTCCCTGGATTTTTGCCAGTTCAATTTAAAGATCATAGAACACCTCACTATATTCATACTACACATTTATGGAACTGAAGTCAATGTAAGTACCATTCTAGCAACAAGGAATACATAAAGCTGATTTGTCAAAGATTTATTTTCATACTCTGACACGGATTTACTCCATTTGTACAGAATAGGCTACGATGAATGGAAAAATGACGTAACTGAAAAACAACAGAAATGATAATCATCATGATCATAATTTTTTCAAAAATTATTGTGGCGACTACAACTACCATACTGGCCTCTTGCCACTTCTAAACTTAATGGCAATTTTACGAGGGGCTAAAAAACAAGAAATGTCGTTTGCCTCCAAAATACTTTGTACTTCTGCTTTTACTGTCTTAAAATTCCAGTATTTTGCTTAACGACCGTGAAATTCAACTTGTCTTGTCTATCAGCTTTTTACACGTTAGAATGATTTTAATCGTGTTAGACGCAGTTCTTCTGTGGAGGGGTGGCTAGAGCTCTCGGTTAGCACGCTGTTGGCCCAGCGTTCGAGTCTCCGTCCGGCCAGTGAAGAATTAGTGGAATTTATTTCTGGTGATAGAAATTCGTTTCTCGTCAAAATGTGGTTCGGATTCCACAATAAGCTGTAGGTCCCGTTGCTAGGTAACCAACTGGTTCTTAGCCACGTAAAATAAGTCTAATCAAGTCTAATCCTTCGGGCTAGCCCTAGGAGAGCTGTTAATCAGCTCAGTGGTCTGGTTAAACTAAGATATACTTAACTTTTTTTTTAGACCAACCGTTCGAATTGCCAAGCATTCTTCAAATTAGGTCTATTATGTTTCCTTTACCAAGGATGCTTAAATATTTATATAATTATTGGTAATAGTGTTCCCTTATTTAGGAAGCTTTGTGGCAAATTTTCTTCCACTGTAATGCCCGTATGGCCACACCTTCCCATACAAATAATATCGAGATTAGAAACGTTCGAACTGGCTGATTCAGTAGCTATTTCAAATTCTCAACTTTGATTTCCAGAACTTCCTCTGTCTGTTTTCCCACAACAATGTCATACCCTTAGTTTTTTTCAAAGGGCATCTCTCGCCTCCGATGGAATAAAAGAATTATTTTCAGTCTTCAAGACTTTTCTAAACATTTTTTTACGAGTCACAACTCATTCATGGTACAAACTGACGACTCGGCGTCTGCTATGAAAAAGTAAAAGAGCACGAAGGAGAGGTTTTTATGATACGGAATGAACTTGAGGAGGAGGCACGCAAATTAAACAAAACAATAAATGACTGCGGTTGTCAAGAAAAGTCGACAGCCTTCTGAATCTGTCTGCTAGTTTTTTTGTTTTTGAATTTGCGGTAACCCGAGATGACGAAGCAGTTCGCAACTGCATGTGAACCACGTGTACTCAGTTCCCTTTCTGCCTGCTCTCTCTCTCTCTCTCTCTCTCTCTCTCTCTCTCTCTCTCTCTCTCTCTCGTTTCCCCAGCCCTTCACTCTCTCTGGCAATTTTACCTTGTATGAGTTTTATTTCCTCCGGAAAAAAAAAGAGGGAATAGCTTGAAAAACTTCAGGCAAAATTGCAACTGGTCTAGTCTGAACTGAGCTTGAAAGGAAGAGTGAGATTCCGCAAGACCAAACAAATAAATAAACTAAAAGAATTATTTTCAGAGTTCGTACTGTACTTCCACAGATTAGTAAACTGCGTCTAAGTATATAAATTCATACAAGTATAAAAAGAAGCTTAAAGGTCAAGCTTTCTATTACTGAATGGACAATATACACATGCGTAAAATAGGATGATTATCAAGAACCACTTCCAAAAGGTAATTGTACCCGATGGAACTAGTTTTATTTTATCACAACGAGCCCCAAGAATATATCAGATAGGTTTCTTTACTTCTGAAAAAAAAAATCTAGAGAATCAGGGCAAATTCCTAATAGCAACAATCACATAGGAATAACCAGCGATTATTCAAGGGCGTCTCTAACCTGTCAGGTTACTGACTTCTTTAGATGCCCCGAATCCTCGTGTGCCGAAACTTGCTCTGCACGTGTTATCAGGTTATTAGTAATCAGTGATAATAATGATAGAAAATGGCGCGACCGGCTGAACATCCACTGCCATTAACTCTCTGAAAGTAAGTCATGGATTAGACTCGGATAGAATTTAGGAAAGCTGAATTTATTTCTTCCTTTTCTGCACATTTATTTGTATCGCAAGTTTGGCTAGAATACGAAGCGCTGGTACTTTAAGTGCAAGCAAACGATGAAGACAAATAACTAAAATAATATCTTGTGACATTATTATTCAAAACTCAACTGCACGTTAGAGTAGGTACAGTGTTCATGTAAACTGAATGAGTTATTCTTTCTTTTTACACTCCTAGTCCCTGGACTTCTAAAAACTTCTCTAGGTTCCCTTGCGAAATCTCTTGAAGATGTATGTAAGCGAATACCTTTTCATCATAGCATATTCCAGAGAAACATTTCACTAAAAATCTTGACCTAAATTATATATATATAGTATATACTACGTCTGACCTTACTTCGCTAAACTTTGCTTATCCGTTTTATTCTCTGCCTGTGAGAGGACTAAATTGAATTGAATATAGAATTTAGGCCAAAGGCCAAGCACTGGGACCTATGAGGTCATTCAGCTTTGAAACGGAAATTAACAGTAAGAAGGTTGAAAGGGGTAACAGGAGGAAAACCTCGCAGTTGCACTATGAATTAATTGTTAGGAGAGGGTGGAGAGTCAGATGGAAGAAAGAGAATATGAAAGGAGGTACAGTAAAAGGAACGAAATGGGTTGCAGCTAGGGGCCGAAGGCTCGCTGCAAAGGACCCTAAGTAATGCCTACAGTGCATCGCATGAGGTGGACTGACGGCACTAGCCCCCTATGGAGTTGACCGTGAAAGGGCACTTCTGGCATTAATTTACCTATTACTGACTGAATGCTTTGATGGCGGTACAATTACAAAGGTCATCGACGCCATAATATAGATTATTTGGTAATGTGGCAATGCTATGAGTATCCTTTTAGAAACTTCTCAACAATAATAGTGATCTAAATAGCCAAAACGTAGCTATGAAAATGCACGCTTCAGCTGAATGTTATTATTAGATTCTATATCTTGGGAATTATTTCTACAGTTAGACACCTCCATGATTCAGGTCACGTGCTTTCTTAGAGTTAAAACTTTCTTCTTTTATTTACTCTTATTCGGCGTATTTTAATACAGACGTAGAGATTTTGAAACCTTCGTTACGAGTATATTTGTTAAATAAAAGCATCCCGCTTTGCAAGAGCCTCTAAATAGCACTTGATTTGTGAAATTTAAAATATCATCAATGAAAAGATATTCCAATGTTGCGCTCATACATCAAGATTTTTAGGTTCTCTAAGAAGGACACACTCGCATCTTCTCTTCACAAATTATTACGACCCTGTTTTTAGAAAAACTAGACTGGATCAAATTATACGTTACGGATTTTTTCCTTGTACTTGATATATTGTCTAGAGTAAAAAAAAAAAAGGAATTTTTTTTTAAAGAACAAAGGCGCAGTCTACCCATCCCGTGACCTGGCATTCTGACTTAATGTTGAGTTCTCCCCCCCAAAAATGTTTGAGAGCTGGAAAGTCTGGAAAGTCTGGAAAGTCCGAACAAACGAATCTGAATTCGGAAACACATACTAAGCTAAACAACAGCGGAAAAGTTTCGTGTAGTACAAAAGTTGGATATTTACTCGCGGGGAAAGTTCGGGACCGGGTATGTTGGGGGCTGAACACACTCCGGAAATACGGACATGTGTTGCATAGTTTCCTGGCAAAAAAAAAAAAAGAGAAAAAAAAAATTCACGCGTGATGCGACTACATGTGTCTACAGAGACCATAAATCAATCGATAGCGAACGACGCAGCTTGCGACACCCTTTGGCCGGAATCGGTTAATTAATCTGCTACGACTGGATCTTCGAAAACAGATTCCATCTGAACGAAGTTAAGACGAAAACAAGCCGCTCACAGGGAAAAAAAAAGTAGCCGTTTCATCAGTATGTCAAGAAAAAACTTGAGCATTCCATTACCGATAAAAACGCGAAAATTCAGTTACTTGGCAAATGAAAAGATGGTGTTTGTATCAAGTGGAAAACAGGATTATTATTATTATTATTATTATTATTATTATTATTATTATTATTATTATTATTATTATTATTCAGAGCAGGAACCCTATTCATATAGAACAAGCCCACAGGGGCCATTGACTAAAAAATGAATTAGCTTCCAAAGAATATGGTGTTTATTTGAAAGAAGTGACAAAAGGATACTATGAAACAGTCCTGAACTTGGTGCATCCAAAACATACATATAACGTTTCTAGAACTTTATCTGCATTATCTGTTACTCTTTCTAGATCATTTAGGAAACGAGGAAAGCGGAATAATGAAATTACTCAGCCGAGAATGGAAGAAGTCACTTCAAGGAACAAGCCGTTTTAAAATAACACATTTGTGTCCAGAACAAAGAGGGATACCCAGCCTCTCGGTCATATATGAAAAGTGTTAGAAAGTGCAAACTCGACTATAGGCTCCATAATTTCCACAAAGCTCTGTAGAACGGGACAGAGGAAGAGAAGCGTTCAAAGCAGTTCGGGACGATTAGGTCCTATTATTTTCGGCAGTGAACCTGTTAGGCCGTCACAACTTTAGGCCATATGAAGTTTAAGCCGTAAGATATGGCGGAAGCTCCTTGGGACGCCGTGTTTAGTACTAGCCCCTCGGGGATCTAAGTATTATATACACCCATTTCGGCCGTTTGCCAGTTTGGATGTTACGTCCTAAATGACTTACAGCCGAAACGACCAGGACCCAAAGCATTTGTATTCAGGAGGCGGCAGAAAGAGAACTTTTGGAGAAAAAAGTAGTATTCCGAGGTCTGGAAGCACTGTGAAGTTGCTGGTAAGGGCAAAAATTTGAGGATCAGCTTTTTCAAGAACACAACTGGAAGGACTTGGACATTAAGAAAATTAGCGCTACATAAAGACTGGCAAATTCTGTCTATAAAATGTGACACTACTTTCACCCATTATTCGTTAGTTTTTACTCACCTAGCGATAAAAATAATTTTTTTTTATAGTAGCATCATTTCCACATGTATTCTTATCAACTCCTGGTATAACTTCATTCTTCATCCTCTGGTCTTCCCTCTTTACATCCTAAACCTTCACTTAAACAAGCATTCTAATATTTATAATAAGCCCTTCCACCCTTGCATCACTCTGATCAGCAGCCTCTCCTCTACCCTCTACATTCGACAGTTCTTCGAAATACTCATTCTGCCGACAACAGACTGCATCCTCGTCCGAGAACATCTCTCCTCCTACTCCCCCAACCCCACCCCCTATTTAGTTTTTTGAAACTGTGCTTTTTCATTTCACCGAAAGGAAAAGCACCTGCACATTATACTCAAGTTATACCACACTCCGTTTTCTTTATTAGCTGTTTTGCGTTGAGGGCGTGGTTCAATTTCAGGATCACTCGCCAAAACCACCTTCATTTGGGTTCACGCTTGAACTTGATCGTATTTTGAATGCTTCGTAAATTTTCTTGGGAAAATTATGCTGTAAATGTCACAAAGAAGCAAGTATCGCTTCAAGATAAAACAGGTTTGTCCTTGAGCACTGAACTTCGAAGTGCAGCAATTATTAAGCAGTTTCAAATCCCACTTCCAAGATCACTAACCAGACGAATTCAATTAGTCACTGAGACTATAACGTGTTACTTTTCGCTTCCTTTCCAGCAAACCGTAAAGTAAAATAATTTGCACAACAGAGACAAATGAAATGCATGAAAATGAACATTTTTTTTAAAAGTAATGATTGACTTTTGTTGTACTGTATATCTAGGTTTTTGTAAACAATTAGACTCTTTTCACAGCCATCGCCCTAATAATTTGATTGTGCGATGTAAATGATTTAATGTTTTTTATCAAATTGTACGGATGTTTTGTGAGTTAATGTTAGTTTGAAATCACTGCTGGGAATTCGTAGAAAGTAACTTAGATATTTTTTTTTTTTATGATGTGAAAGGATATGGGAAGGTGCCAAGAAACATCAAGAGCGAAACCAACTGCTCAGGGAAATAATAAAAGGTGTCAACAGATTCATCACCTGAGGTGATGATGTATTTGCCAGTTGAGCCGAGGAAGATCATTGTCCTTTAGGAAAGAAAAATGGAAAACCAGCTGGAGGAGAACAGGAACAAGAGGTATAAACAGCTTGTGGATGATATATCGATAAAGAACCTCCTACGTGTTTAGATAACATTAGCTGGAGGAGGTTATTATTCTTTTGATATGCTGCTCTTGCTGAAACCTTACTCTCGCTTTCCGAGCACTATGGTAAAGCATATCCACCGTCCTGCCCTAAACTTTTTCGGTGCTACTTTGGCTTGTCATCCGTGCGTCATCTACTCCGAGGTGCTAGTACTAAACATGGTGGAAGCTCCTTGGGACGCCGTGTTTAGTACTAGCCCCTCGGGATCAAAGTATTATATACGCCCATTTCTATATTGTGTGGTCGACAAATTTTTATTAATAAACATCTTCGTGCGGCCGTTTACTTTACACTTACCATATGGTGTTTAGTACTAGCACCTCGAAATAGGTGACGGGCAGATAACAAGCCAAAGTAGCACCATTTTTTTTTTTTAATCTCGAGTGATTTAACAATTTCACTTACAGCTGAGGATAAGACGTAAAACTCATCATTACAGTTTTACACTTAGTCTTCCTTTAAGAATTAAATTACTGAACAAAAAAAGGGTCCCTTTACGCTGGCTCGTAATGACCATTCTCCAGGTGTGAAGAGTCACCTGCAATTTCAGGAACCAATACTGGCGTTGTTGCTGCAGCTGTTTCGGTAGATGCAATGTGCCTCGAATGGATGCTGCTGCTGGTGCTGCTGATATCGAAATGTCATCATGCGTTCCCTTCTCGTAAAAAAAGGGGAAAATCATTCTTTTGATGACACTGCTTTTGAGTGGCATCTCTGTATCGTTGGCACACTGCATGACTCCGGGTAATTAAGAAGCAACGACTCTCTCTCTCTCTCTCTCTCTCTCTCTCTCTCTCTCTCTCTCTCTCTCTCAGAGAGAGAACGGAATTTTATAGAAGACAGAACTTTTCTCCTAAGGTCACACTTATGTATTTGACGTTATCCAAAATAAATGAATAAATAAATATATAAATGCACTGAGTAGCCAATGAAAGTGTATGATGGCCTGTGTAGAAGATATATTAAGCACAGATATAAAATAGTTATAGTTTTTATATATATATATAATATATATATATATATATATATATATATATATATATATATATATATATATATATATATATATATATATATATATATATATATATATATATACATACACACACACACATATATATATATATATATATATTATATATACATACATACATACATTATATATATATGTATATATATACATACATACAGTATATGTATATATACATAACTGTAACTATTTTATATCTATGCTTAATATATCTTCTACACAGGCCATTATACATGATCACTGACAGCTTAGTGCATTTATTTTTTCGATAACTTCAGGTACACAAATATGACCTTAGGAGAGAAATTCTGTCTTCTACAAAACATATACATATATATGTATATGAATATATATATATACACACATATATATATACATACATACATACAACACAGACTCACTTTATTAGGTCTCGGGCCTCACTGTAATGTAATCCATTGCCAACTCTACGCGGCCTTTACTTTGTTTTGTCTTACGCTGACGTAACGCAGTCATCGTGTGGCTCTTCCGTATCCTATGCACATAAACTCTCTATAGCCTGCATTTCCAGCTGCATATTTCTATTTTAACTTTATAAAAGCTTCATTTCCTGCCCACCACAGCCTTTGGGATCTTAAAATTTTGTGATCAATGGTCGTTCTGTTCTGACTTTCAGGTCAGTTACGTCATTACCAGGAACCTTCCTCTGCATCAAACACTGTTCCGTAATAAAGTCTTTCCAAAGTTTAGCTTTTACACTGAAATAGATCTATTAGTTTTCTAGTTGTGTTGTACGAGTACATTCTCTGGTTCGCGGCTCGTGATATTCTGTATATGGTTTGAAGAAAATTGTAGTGGTACCTGTTTCCATCTAAATTCTTACAACTTTTTTTTATCCGTTTTGGATAAGAACATTCTTATCATCATGTATCAATTGAGTATTAATAATTTTTTGTTTATCGTGTGGAATTTATCGTCTATCAATACTTGGCAATTTATCACAGTAAATTACGCTTGATTTTCCTCTAATCTCTTTCTTATTACCGCTTCCTTTGGTGGCTGGTTAATAAAACTGTTCTTTAGAAGTATCAAGGTCTAAAAAGGATTGTTTCACCAGACCTACATCAGCTTGGAAAGACTAGATCTTGAAATTTTCCTCTCTTCACTGGACACCATCCTGTATTTCTTCAATGATCCGTTTCTCTCTCTCTCTCTCTCTCTCTCTCTCTCTCTCTCTCTCTCTCTCTCTCTCTCTCTCTCTCGTGCCTTATTTTATTATTGTTAGTTGAAACTGGACTTGCGCCATAACTCTTCTTGACATGTTCATAGCATAACAATATTATTTTGTCATTTTAGTTTAGGACTCCTCTCTACATCTCTCAAGTGACAAACGAAGCACGCACAGACACGTATAGGGCTCAATTGGTATATAAGATTTCGTGTGCGTGCAGAAAAATTAACGTATACAGAAAAAACACGCACGCAAAGGAACATTCTGAAACACGAACAAATCCAAAAAACTGAACTGTGAAAGATCAAGAAGTTGAAAGAAGTTTCGTCATGATTACACGCTGGGGGAAAATCTCGATCCTTTCGCTTTTCAAGGGGAAGAAGAAAAGCGGGGGATGGGGGAGGGGGTGGGGGTTTGGAGGCAGTGGGTGTGACGGAGAGGAGGGGACCGAGAAGGAAAAGGAGAAGGAGCAAGCACATCCAAACTTCATATAGAAAACACATGAATAAATGAGAGGGATGGAATCGTCGCTCAAGCCTTCAAGGTGATGACACCTTTTGAAGGGTGTCGGAACAGGAAAGAGAAGGGGAGGGGGAAGGGAGAGGGTGAGAGGGAAGGGTAAAAAAAGAAGGACACGACCACCACCTGGGCTTTTCATGTCGGCTGCTGCCTTTTGCTCATTGCTAATCGATAAATAGAGCACCTGAAAACACTCGCGCGAGAGCACACAGAAATGGAAATCGGAGTGTGGATGGGGCTTTGGTTACGGAATAAAATGATGGAAAAATTATTTTGGGCTTTCAAAAGACCCAGAAATACTGATAGTTCTATAAGTCAATAATCCATTGCAAAGTGTGTCTATAGAGTATAAAAAATTAGTCTGAAGACCATCAGGCTTTTTGTAGAAATTGTGAAAGCTCCTTCAACGCACGCACACATGTATATATATCTATATATATTATATTATATATATATATATATATATATATATATATATATATATATATATATATATATATATATATATATATATATATATATATATATATATATATATATATATATATATATATATATATATATATATATATAATATATACCTCCCCATTCATAACTTTAAAAGTGAAACATATTAGCTTATAAGTCAACTATATCATCATACTTGTAATATGAGGCTCTTAATGTACGCTTAACATCGGTAACAAATTCCTGTATTTTGCTCAAAGGACTCGTATTTTGCATTTCATTTTACTATGTTAACTTAGTACTGAACACGAAGGTGTTTATTGTAAAATTTAGTAAAGGGAGGAGGAATCACAAAAGGCGGGGGTAGGGAATAATAGGACTCAGGCCTAATTGTTCTCCTAGGCTCCTTTATAGTTTCTTTTGAGCAAAATTCCCTTTCTTTGTAGCCTGCACATTGCTTTGGAAAGATCACTGACCCCTGAGCCGCTACATACCAATCTTGCTTTTATCACTCCAAAATAATTTTTTCCCTTAGCAGGATGCCATCAGAGAGGACATACCTGGCAGAAGGATGGCACCCTGAAAATAAGCGCAAGCATGACAAGGTCCACTTCAGTGACTGCTTAGCCTCCTGTTTTGGGAATTTCAAAGCGGCGGGGTCACGCCTTGTGACCCTGACGTGACAAAATTAACGCAAAAGTGACCCTAAGGCCTGACCTACCAGAGGTCTTTTAAATGCCAGTATAACCGAAAATCGTCAGTGCAGAAACAGAAAGTCGTCCGTCAAGAAAATGAACTCGACAACAACCGAATCCGTGAACATTCCTGTCAGCCGGCAAGATGAAGTCCCAGCCGATGCCATATGCCGTGTCCTGAGGAGTAGAAAGAACGAGAGAACACCGAAACCACCGAGGAGGTGCTCCGTATGAAGACCTTTGCCATTTTACCTTAGACAACGGTGCCTATATACCTTGATCTGCTGGTGTTTGGCACTTTACTGCCACACTATTCCCCCAACTAAACAGCCCTATTCCGCCCTTGAGGCCCAAAATTCAGCAATTCTGTTTCAAAACTTTAGTGTAGTGTCCTTATAAGCAATTAAACTATTAAGAGTAATAGTTCCTATCTCTTCGAATTAAAACAATAAGTGTGATACACTTTTCATAATACGTTACAAGGAAACTAAAAGTTTTTGAAAGTGCAAAGATTCTTTGAATTTGTTTCAGTGCTGCATAATCGTGCTGTTACTAAATGCCTGACTGGTCCTTTATACTTGATACCATTTCATGCCATTAACTTTGCACTCGTATGTTTAAAGCAGAACTAGAATTAGAAACAAATTTAATTTCTTCTAATATTTTGCACTGTACACCAAGTCTGCATTATTAGTTTTGAACCCATTTTTGCTTTAAGTACTGAAGTAACTACAGACTCTTGTATGAGACAGCTCCTCGTGCACATTTACGCTGTGGAAACACTGCCCAGAAACATGGAGAGGACTGAATGCTTGATTGAGTGTCTTATTTCTGAAAACGCGTGGTAACAACTATAATCATCAACGCCGATATAGGAAAATGATATGGATGATGCAGATAACAAAGATCATACGTTTTTGTTTTCTGTAAAAGAAAACTATTGTGCCGGCTTTGTCTGTCCGTCCGCACTTTATTCTGTCTGCACTTTTTTCTGTTCGCACTTTTTCCGTCCGCACTTTTTCTGTCCGCCCTCAGATCTTAAAAACTACTGAGGCTAGAGGGCTCCAAATTGATATGTTGATCATCCACCCTCCAATCATCAAATATACCAAACTGCAGCCCGCTAGCCTCTGTAGTTTTTATTTTACTTAAGGTTAAAGTTAACCATAATCGTGCTCCTGGCAACGATATAGGATAGGCCACCACCCGGCCATGGGTAAAGTTTCATGGGCCGCGGCTCATACAGCATTATACAGAGACCACCGTAAGATAGATCCATTTTCGGTGGCCTTGATTATCGCTGTAGCGCTTGTACAGAAAACACGATTGCGACTAAGAAACTTCGGCGCATTTTTTACTTGTTTATGAAAGTAAATAAACAGGATTGGCGGATGTGCGATGGCATCTAACTATTAAATTCTTGGAAGCGAACCTAATAAGACTGCACTTACTCGTATAGACTGATTATTGCTAAGAAGTTCAAACGATGATAATTCTGGGAGATAGGCATGGGAGGTTAGTTCATTCTCCCTGTCTGTTGATAGCAACCACATAAGTACCTTTACTTTTCACAACCTGTCTAAATGCCGGTCATCCTCCACTTTGTTTTTAATTATACCCATATTTTCACTATAAATCTCCTTTTCGAGTAATTCTGAAGCCGTTTCTAATTTATCTGTATTAATGACACCATTTTCAGAGAACATTAAGTTACAGTTTTAGCGCTAAATAATTACATAAATAAGCCAAACAGCAGCTGACCTTCTGTGTTCCAAAAGATATAGGGAGAGAGTTCTGCTGCGCGTGACCAACAAATATTAGGAGTGGTGTTAGGGAGGGTGCATATTATAGAAATTACAATGTCATTATATATTTACATAAGCTTCAAAGGTAGCGCCGATTAAGAAAGTCGTAGATTTTTCCGGCACCAAATTTTTATTACACTTTCGTAGCCCCGCGACTAAACTAAAAAAAAAAAAAAATGATTACAATAAGTTGGGTGTTATATCGTGCAACCACGATTCATGAAAATTCTCATCAAAACATCTACGGCAAGTGGTTTAATTTCATTACAATTTAATTAAATAATGAACAATATTCTCACTGTTTCAC
>NC_089781.1:9515380-9577880 GCF_040412425.1 Macrobrachium rosenbergii
CTGTCAAGCAATGCACTGGGGTACACTGCCATTCAACGCTTAAGACAGTGAAAAGAGGGAGTTGGAGTGGTTGGACAGCAAGATGAGAGACCATGGAACTGGGGAAAACCCCACAGTTGCACCAAGAAATAAAAGTTAGACAGTTTGGACAGCAAGGTTGATGAAAGGATCGGGAACAGAGGTAAAGGGCTAAAAAGTAGGTGCAACTAGGGTGCACCACGTAAGTTGCCCATATGTTAATGTTTGTTTTTAAGCAACAGCACTTCTTTCAGAAATTAAAATTGTGTGGAGTCCTACTCCTATGCCCACCTCTCAACATGGGTCTCACGCTATCCCGGGGGCATATTTCCCAAGTCTGGAAGAGTATAAGGATAGGGGAAAATTAGGACCAATCAAAGCGAGCGGAGCTGATCCATGACGTCACAAGCCACGCCCTTTAGCTCCTTGGTCCCATATCCATTACTGCCAGTCACGATGCCTAAGAAAAACTTCCCAGTTTCACAGCTTATGTCTTGTATGACTTATACGTTTTAGTCAGATACATCTAAACATAATGCAACACTAATTTAACAACATAATATTCTTCAAATGAGATACACCGTGAAATATATTATGCATTATTGGCTTCTCCCTCTTGGCAATAGTGGTCAGTGCCTGTTAATTCCTGCTCGCAAAGTCGATATTTACTGCATAAGTAATATTTTCATTGCGAGTTTCTAAATTATATACTTGAAAATGTATGTTTAATGCCATTTATAAAGAGTTGCGATCACTCATGAATCAAACAATACACAAGATGGTAAAAATGATGGTATCTGACCTGTTTGTAGGGAAAATAGAGAGAGAGGTAGTAGGCTTACGCTACGGCTTTCTTTGGACATATGCTATTTCGCAGTAATGCACATTACTGTGCATTGTATAAAAGCAATATACTGGTCATTACTAGGTCATGAACAGGAATCAGACTGATATAGTCCCTACTATTTACAGGGACACAGTATCAGCTTCATTCATTAAATTACTTCAAGAGCTAATGTGCCCTTAATTAAGGAAACCTATGGCATTGTTGCTTTGGCGATCTAAGTTAGCCTACTGTAACCAAATATAATTACTTGACAAACTCATCCTGTCAGTAGCTAATCTGAAAAGGTTGTTTTTCAAGGTGTACTTGATAGGCTGTTGTAAAAAATTGCCTTTTTGAGGTGGATTCCCTTTTGATAACCTTCCAAAAGAAAATGACGCTTAAGACTACATAAGTGTTGTGTGGTGCCCAACGCTTGTCACTTTGCCATTTCCAGTATTGTGTTTAAGAATGTGTGTGTGTTCGTAATTACGTGTCCTGTTTAGGCAATGACATCATCTAAAATTGTGTTGTCACACGCCACCATTTGATTCACTACGTTTAACAGATATGTAGAGGTTCCAGAATATTGTGCTTTTAGTTTATTTTTGATAACGAACTTAAGAATTAGCTTGAAGTTTTTATGTTGATTTGAAATTTGTAAGTCAGGTCTGTGCTTTTAGTTTATTTTTGATAACAAACTTAAGAATTAGCTTCAAGTTTTTATGTTGATTTGAAGTTTGTAAGTCAGGTCTGTGTTCACAGTGATTGTGTGTTCTCGTTTCCACAATAAAACTCGAATGCAGAAGGAAGGAGCAGCTTTTGGCCTATTTTTTTGTGCAGTTGGTCAGTTATTTGGTGTCGTGTGTTGTGTGTGTGTGTGTGTGTGTGTGTGTGTGTGTGTGTGTGTGTGTGTATGCTTTAGAAAGGGCTATTACTCTTATTCTTTGAACTTTGTAATTTTGGTTAGTTTGAGTGCCTTTCAGTTGTAACCCTGTTTCATTTATTTCTTATATATTTGCCTGTTTGATATGTTTAACCTTTAGCTATTAAATTAATTTTAAGGTTAAATTCAGCACGTGTTTTTCAATGTCCTTCCATCTTATTTCATTTTCCCGTGATCATAATTTAGCGAATGGTGAATATAATTTGATCAGGTAAACTTGAGTATTGAGTCCTCTAAGGTCTGAAAATCAACCCATGATTACTACTGTAGTAAGATATATATATATATATATATATATATATATATATATATATATATATATATATATATATATATATATATATATATATATATATGTCCAGTGTATATATTCAAATCAAACCTATATATATGATTTATATAGAGAGTGTCTGTTCTTTAAAGAAACCTGGAGTGCTTGATATTTGATTACCAAGAGAGAGACAAAAGAGAGAATCCTCATCACACATAAAAGAGAGAAAGGCAACAGTGCGTTCATCGTTAAACAGGTGTGAGGTAAAATCTAAGGGCATCACTCCATTCGTTCAAATATTTCCATTTATTTCATTTCCCTGGTTCGAGCTCACTTCAATTCTCACAGACTTGAAACTCTGACATAATACGATCTGAGCCCATGTCTATTAGGGACTGTTCAGTAAGTGGAAGTATTGTTTAATTGTGGTACTATTCATTAATAAAATTAATGTGTTATTCTTGTTAGTACTGAATTCGGTTGAGATAGATCTCCTGTAATTTAGAAACCTGCTAAAAAGGGGCGTGGTGTTGTTACTTAATAAAATACAGGACATTTTGGCAGTTAAAGGTTTTGATTACATTACAGAGAGCATACACATTTCCACAACGCTTTTGGTCTCTGATACTACAGTCTAACCACAGTGTTTTGATAGTCCCAATATGCATTATCTATCTACACATCTATCTATCTATCTATCTATCTGAAACAAAATCATACAGTACACAACCGGGGAGATTACTGAAAACCACAGCATAAGAATATATATATATATATATATATATATATATATATATATATATATATATATATATATATCTATATATTATATATATATATGAGTGCAGCCCATGTCTATAGGGACTGTTCAGTTGCTTTTCCATTAATAAAATTAATGCGTCTGAACTAAAATTACCTTTATTCCATGTTTTTGCCTTCGACTTTCTAAAGAAACACCAAGCGTATATATATAATGTAGTGTGCTTTCCCTGCGTCTGAACTAAAACACACACACTAACACACACACACACACACACACACACACACCCTCTGGTGATCCGATGACGGGAAACCGCGTCTATAAATTTTTCGCTGTAAGTGCTCCGATGACGCGAATTCCGCGCCATTCGTAAGTTATTTTCGGGGGAAATTCAAAAAAAAAAAAAAAAAAAAAAAACGAGTCATCCGAAGAAGACGAGGACTGCGCCATTGCGCGGGCAGATCTTGTACATACAAGAAAACGTAAACAGGAAACCGGCATTTTCACATGTTAAACCTCTGAATGTAAAAATAGCAACGTTTCTTTTTCGTAAGAATTTACTTTTTTTTTTACATATATTTCTGTCTTTCAACAACATTTCCGTCTTTCAGCTTCAATTGCTCAATTTTTTTCTGGGAACACATATTGCTTTTACGTGGGCTATTTATAGCAAATTTATTCAGCTTTCCATTGCAATTTTCAATATTTTCTTTGCGTTATGCATTACCGAGTAATTACGAAAAATGTAAGCGTAAATATGACCACTTGAGAACCCAGTCGAGCCGCGTAGTTCCGCCTAGGGTTTACGAGTGCGTGAATAATTTTTTGTACGCCTGTTTGTGTATCTGTAAATAACTTCAGTGTGCATGTATTATATATCATTCGAACGGCCATTCTTTGTACTTTATCGAGCTGAACGCTGAACGGCAAAATGTAAAAATATCAACGTTTCTATATAAAAATCTTTAGCGAACAATTGACTGTACGTGAAACAAAACTTATCTTTGAGCTTCAATTGCTCAACTATTTACGGGCAACACATTAATTTTAGGTATTATATAATGTAGGAAATTTATTCAGCTTTCCATCGCAGTTTTCACTTTTTTCTAGCATTATTTATTACCGAGTAATTACGAAAAATGTCAGCGTTGAACGCGTTGAACGCCGTAGTTCGGCCGGATTTTATGCATGCGTAGATAATTTTTGTGCGCTTGTAAATAACTTCAATGTGCATGTATTATATATCATCCGAACGGCCATTCTTTGCACTTTATCGTGCTGAACAGCAAAATGTAAAAATATCAACGTTTCTATATAATAGTTGCCGCATATTTTCGTAGAAAGAGAGAGAAAAAGATTGTCCGTAATCTAACGACAATTGTTCAGTTTTATTCCAACAATACATATATCTTTATTTTGTGCGTTTTATAGGAAATTTATTCAGCTTTCTAATGCCACCTTTATTTTTTTCTATCGTTATTCCTTACTTAGGTACGATACGAAACGTCAACATAAGTAGGTTGGAAAATCTGAAAATTGCACTCCGTAAAAAATTAGCATTTTTTAATCGGTAACAGCTAATTAGCAAACACATTTATAGCAAAACGATTCATTCCATGTGAAAGTTCAAACATTCCCACACAATTTACGTGTCAAATAGACTCCACAAACCTAATTATTATATTTTTAGTGATTATTTAAAAAAAAAGTCTACGATTTTCCTTAAAAATTTCACGTTCGTCACTTTTTTTCTATTATTTCTAAGCCTTGCAAAGATTTCCTGATTGCTTTAGGAAAAATTCAATAATTTGCCGACATCATAAAACAAACCAGAAACCTATATCAGTTATAGTTGGGACGTATCGATTTTTACAAAGAAACTTTTCCGCGCGAACCCAACTTTTCCCTCCACGGCATAAGTCGCGTACAGGGTAGCGTTACAGGAACCCCCGTAATCGCGCGAGGCCTAATAAGTCATGTTAAGGTGGTAAACAAAGTACTTAATAAACCATCTTTTGTAATAATGTGAAAAGCCACGTATCAAAGACGCTTTTAATTTCGATGTCCTGCCCAGCAAATGTGAACAAAGATTAAGAAAAGATGGAAAATCTGTTGATGATTCTCATTAAAAAAAATAAATCGCTATTGTAAATTTGTACTTCCAGATGACCACTTTTAGACAAGTCTGCGAGAAAATTAACTTAGCAAACTGAAAAAAGACATAGACATGCAGCCAAGCTGCCACTCTCATCGTAATGTCTAGGTAGACGCATATGTTTTGCGATCAGCGAAGTTAAGCTGCTTTGGGTGTGGTCAGTAACTGGATGGGTGACCGTCACCGAAGCCTTGTTTTATGCTCTCGTATGAAAAGTGTTGCTTAGTTTCATTATGAGAATGTGTTATGTATGTAAATATACACGTAAATAATTAGTAAAATGAGAGGAACTGAATTCTGTGGTGGACTGGAATCCTGCACATCAACAAGAAATCGCCTTAACCACTTGCTTATAATACGAGAACATGGGAAGGGTTCGACGTCACCACCGACGTCAGTTTTTTTTTTAATTCTTCGTTTTATAAAATTTTTCGTGTAGATTTACATCCATATATACAATATAGTCTCATAATGAAAGAAAAGAAGCCTTTTAAAAGCCGAGAGAGAGCATACAAGAGGGATTGAGTGGCGGTCACCTTTCCAGAGTACTGACCACACCCAAAGCAGCTTAACTTCGCTGATCTCAAAACAGCAGTGGCGTCTGCTTAAAACGCCGATAGTGACGCAAAATGAAGGTTATTCTATCAAATAATATATTTATATTATGGAAGCTTTCTTGTGCGGCTGCAAAAAAATTCCGATCGTATAGGGACGCCTTATACGATCAGTATTTATTTATTTATGGTCAACCTGGTAGAGTGATATGACCACTCGGTTATGCCACTCTACGTAGAAATATGTCTTGGAACTCCTACAGTATCTAGAGGTTGACGCACCAACGCCAAATCAAATCGCCTTAAATTACAATTATATTACTTCCTGCCAAAATTTACTATTCCCAAAACATTTCTGCCACCAACAAATGTCTTCTCTTTATAAAATCACGCACGAAATCCACCTTGTACTATATTAATTGCATAGAAAGAATTTCATCAACGATCACCATCTCAAGCACTTTGCCATCGTCTTGGCGATGCGATTTTGTTTTTCTTCTCTTCGTCTTGAATGGCTGCTTGCGATCGCTGCTGGAAGTCCTCTTGGCTTTTTATTTCAGTCAGTTTGCACGACATACTATATTATTTCCAATTTCAGTCTCACAGTGACCTCAATAAAAATAGCACGATTTATTTAGTCTCATAAAAATGTCCCTTTAGGTGCCGTAGATTTCTAAATTGGGAGAGTGAAGAGGCAGTCGGGTGGTCGCCCTCAGTATGATGTTACACCGAAAAGTCGAAATAAAACAAAGACTTTTCTCAGTAAATAGCCCATTTTTTTATATTTTAATCTCGTATATATGAATACCTATAAACAAACTGCTACTCTTACAATGACAAGGTTTTGAGCCTTATTAGGCTGCATTTAGGAGGTACAAAAGATCGATAACCATCGGGTATAAGCGAAGATGATATACAGCAGTTTGAGAAGCAAGAAACAATAGGCCCGTTTAAAAGACACATCTCGCCTGCCATTTTTCCTACATATAGACTAGTTTAGTTCAGCAATACTGTACCATTTCTAGAATGACAGTTCATTTCCTAAATTGCAGAATATTATGGCCTAGACATACAAGTCTCTAGAGAAGTTGAGACCAGCTCCTAGTGTGGGCTCGATGAACAGTTATGCATAAACTTAGTTTGTAGGACTATTTGCTTTAATATATTTTTGTTAGGTTTGTTTTTGTTTTATTGAATAGATGATGACACCAGATTCCTTTGTACTACAATAATCTTTCAGCAGTTACATAAAATCTTGCGCGTTAATAAGATTTTGATTTCTTGTCTCTTGTTTCCTTGCATGCAAATGACATTAACTTTATGTAATTTAATAGAAGTAAGGGGCTTTAAAATGGTGAACTCTTGTCGGAAACAAAAGGGCGACATTTAGTACAACATGGTAATTTCTGATCTTGCAGAAAACATTCATTCATTTTCGTAGTCACAAAGAAACAATCTTACTTTGTACAAGTACTACTGGCAATAGGGCTGTGTCGGCAAACCTTCAATACGCGAGAGAATATTGAAACGACATTAGAAAACAATGTTAAAAGCACAGACGAAGTACTGTGACATTTAACTATTATGGTTAATACGAAAAATGTTTGAACGATTATGGGGAAAAGCGAAACATTGAGGAGGAAATTAATCTGGCAATTCGAAAAAAGACGAAAACTTGCAGCCATACTCATCATAACGTCTAGATAGACTCATATGTGTTAAAATAATACTGATCAGAATGAGAGGGAGAAGACATCGTACCGATAAACACACACACAATATATATATATATATATATATATATATATATATATATATATATATATATATATATATATATATATATAGAGATAGAGAGAGAGAGAGAGAAAACTTATACTGAAATGAAAAGCAAAAGACGAAATGCAGCAGCGATCACGAACCATCTTTGTTTAAATTGGATGTATTCAAGACGAAGAGAAGAAAAACAAAATCGCATCGCCAAGACGATGGCAAGGTGCTTGAGATGGTGATCGTTGTTGAAATGTTTTCTATACAATTAATATAATTCAAGGTGGATTTCATGCGTGATTTTATAAAGAAAAGAGAAGTGTTGGTGGCAGAAGTGTTTTGGGAATAGTAAATTTTGGCAGGATGTAATATAATTGTAATTTAAGGCGATTTGATTTGGCGTTGGTGCGTCAACCTCTAGATACTGTAGGAGTTCCAAGACATATTCCTTCGTAGAGTGGCATAACCGAGTGGTCATATCTCTCTACCAGCAGAGCCCATAAATAAATAAATACTGATCGTATAAGGCGTATCCCTATACGATCGGAATTTCTTTGCAGCCGCACACACGATAGTTCCATGATATAAATATATTATTTGATAGAATAACCTTCATTTTGCGTCGCTAACGGCGTTTTAAGAAGACGCGACTTGGGTTTTCGATCAGTGAAGTTAAGCAGCTTTGGGTGTGGTCAGTACTCTGGAAAGGTGACCGCCACTCAATCCCTGTCTTACGCTCTCTCTCGGTTTTCAAATGCCTTCTTTTGTTTAATTATGAAAAGCTATTGTATATATATATATATATATATATATATATATATATATATATATATATATATATATATATATATATATATATATATATATATATGGAAGGGAAACGTCTTGTGGTGATTTTGCAAAGCTTTATTAAGCGACATAACGGGGTCCAGCCCCATCATCACAGCTGCAGAAAGACGAACACACATAAAACATATAATAAAAAGATTCATCCTAAAAGCCAAAATAGTTATAATAAAAAAAAAAAAAAACACAAAGTGGTAAGAGAATGACCATTTCAAGTGAAGGGAAGAAGACGAGGACTCGAAGAAGAAGCAGCAGCGAAAGGTCCCAAGAACTCGTATGGTTATGCCAGGTAGAGAGGGGTTGCGGTAGTTTCGTTGTTAATTTTGGAACTATTGCTTTTATGAAAAGCAATTCGAAGACCGCAATCTGTTGGGGGAAAGAAGCCCTGTAATGATTTTAAAACGTTTATATTCTGTATTAAATTTGCTGTTCGATAACTCACCTTAAGAAGCCTACGGAAGGCCCCGACATAATTTCCCAAACTACATTTGGGACACGAAAGTAAATAGGCCGCATTGGATGTCACAAGAGGCTTATATTTTCATTATACCTGAATAAGGACCGAATAGTTAATGGGTTTCTTAAGATTATTTCGCATTTTATGGCCGGACAATGTTCACATCTTGAACGTTTAACTTGTGTATAAAACGTTGTATCTCTGATAAACGGGACACTATCACAGAGTGGCATTCTTGGTGCAGTCGATCTGTTATTTTTCCCTATTAATTTATTATTTAGGAACTTACATTGTAAAGGTGTTTAAAGAAAACTTAGCTGGATAGCAGTTTTCCATGAAGTATTGTCGTAAAAGAGTTATTTCATAGTGAAAATTGGATAAGCCAGAGGAGAGAGAATAGGCACTGTGGAAGAGTATGCAAATTTTTATTAGCTTTATTTGATGGAGAAAAACATAATATATTTGGACTAACAAGTACTGAATTTCTTTACCCTCATATGCGATTGCTGTCAGGACCAGTATAGAAAAATATATTGTAAGAAATCGCGTATCACTTGAATTACATTCTTTACGAAATACGTGTCATAAATTCATGATGAAGTTGTTCCTACGTAAAATTCTCGAGAACCAGATCGAAGCTGGAACCATTCATCAAAATGAAAACAAAACAAAACCAAAATATTAAACCAAATAGTTTTACAAACCAAGGCTTTGTATAACTATTCATCGAGCCCACACTATGGACTTTACTAGTATCAACTTCTATAGGCTTGCTTGTGCAGTCCATAATATTCTAGAACTAAGGAAATGAAGTATAATTCTAGAAATGGTACAGTATTTCTAGATCAGTGGAGTCTATGTGGGAAAAATGTCAACCGAGATAGTGTCTTTAAACGGGCTTAATGTTTGTTGCCTCTCAAACTGTATCTGTTCGGCCTATACCCGATGGTTGTCTATCTTTGTACTTTCTAAATGCAGCCTAAGAAGACTCGTCAAACCTTATAATTAGAGGAATAGAGGTTTTAGGGGTAACATGATACACGAGAATCAAATCGAAGAAACGTTTTGTTTCGATAGTTTATACAAAAGTTACATGATATGAATGTATTATTCGATGGAACACCCTTCCCAATGCGGCACTAATGTGTTGTAAGGAGGTACGACATCTGTTTTGCGATCAGCGAAGTTAAGCTGCATTGGGTGTGGTCAGTAACTGGATGGGTGACCGTCACCGAAGCCTTGTTATACTCTGTCGTATGAAAGGTGTTGCTTAGTTTCATTATGAGAATGTTTTATGTATGTAAATATACACGTAAATAATTAGTAAAATGAGAGGAACTGAATTCTGTGGTGGACTGGAATCCTACACATCAACAAGAAATCGCCTTAACCACTTGCTTATAATACGAGAACAGGGAAAGGGTTCGACGTCACCACCGACGTCAGTTTTTTTTTTTAATTCTTCGTTTTATAAATTTTTCGTGTAGATTTACATCCATATATAGAATATAGTCTGATAATGAAAGAAAAGAAACCTTTCAAAAGCCGAGAGAGAGCATACAAGAGGGAATCAGTCGCGGTCACCTTTCCAGAGTACTGACCACACCCAAAGCAGCTTAACTTCGCTGATCTCAAAACAGCAGTGGCGTCTGCTTAAAACGCCGATAGTGACGCAAAATGAAGGTTATTCTATCAAATAATATATACATATTATGGAGCTTTCTTGTGCGGCTGCAAAAAATTCCGATCGTATAGGGATACGCCTTATACGATCAGTATTTATTTATTTTGGGGCCTTGGTGGTAGAGTGATATGACCACTCGGTTATGCCACTCTACGTAGAAATATGTCTTGGAACTCCTACAGTATCTAGAGGTTGACGCACCAACGCCAAATCAAATCGCCTTAAATTACAATTATATTACTTCCTGCCAAAATTTACTATTCCCAAAACATTTCTGCCACCAACAAATGTCTTCTCTTTATAAAATCACGCACGAAATCCACCTTGTACTATATTAATTGCATAGAAAGCATTTCGTCAACGATCACCATCTCAAGCACTTTGCCATCGTCTTGGCGATGCGATTTTGTTTTTCTTCTCTTCGTCTTGAATGACGACGTCCAATGGAAACAAAGATGGCTGCTTGCGATCGCTGCTGGAAGTCCTCTTGGTTTTTTATTTCGGTCAATTTGGAGGACATACTATATTATTTCCAATTTCAATCTCACAGTGACCTCAATAAAAATAGCACGATTTATTTAGTCTCATAAAAATGTCCCTTTAGGTGCCGTAGATTTCTAAATTGGGAGAGTGAAGAGGCAGTCGGGTGGTCACCCTCTTGTTTGATATTACACCGAAATGTCGAAATAAAACAGACTTTTCTCAGGAAATAGCCCATTTTTTTCTAATTTAATCTCGTATATATGAATACCTATAAACAAACTGCTACTCTTACAATGACAAGGTTTGACGAGCCTTATTAGGTTGCATTTAGGAGGTACAAAAGATCGATAACCATCGGGTATAAGCGAAGATGATATACATTAGTTTGAGAAGCAAGAAACAATAGGCCCGTTTAAAAGACACATCTCGCCTGCCATTTTTCCTACATATAGACTAGTTTAGTTCAGCAATACTGTACCATTTCTAGAATGACAGTTCATTTCCTAATTGCAGAATATTATGGCCTAGACATACAAGTCTCTAGAGAAGTTGAGACCAGCTCTAGTGTGGGCTCGATGAACAGTTATGCAAAAACTTAGTTTGTAGGACTATTTGCTTTAATATATTTTTGTTAGGTTTGTTTTTGTTTTATTGAATAGATGATGACACCAGATTCCTTTGTACTACAATAATCTTTCGGCAGTTACATAAAATCTTGCGCGTTAATAAGTTTTGATTTCTTATCTCCTGTTTCCTTGCATGAAAATGATATGAACTTTATGTAATTAAATAGAAGTAAGGGGCTTTAAAATGGTGAACTCTTGTCGGAAACAAAAGGGCGACATTTAGTACAACATGGTAATTTCAGATCTGACAGAAAACATTCATTCATTTTCGTAGTCACAAAGAAACAATCTTACGTTGTACAAGTACTACTGGCAATAGGGCTGTGTCGGCAAACCTTCAGTACGCGAGAGAATATTGAAACGTCATTAGAAAACAATGTTAAAAGCACAGACGAAGTACTGTGACATTTAACTATTATGGTTAATACGAAAAATGTTTGAACGATTATCGGGAAAAGCGAAACATTGAGGAGGAAATTAACTTGACAATTCGAAAAAAGACGAAAACTTGCAGCCATTCTCATCATAACGTCTAGATAGACTCATGTGTTTTAAAATAATAGCCTACTGATCAAATGTGAGGGAGAAGACATCGTACCGATTATATATATATGTATATACACACACACACACACACATATATATATATATATATATATATATATATATATATATATATAGAGAGAGAGAGAGAGAGAGAGAGAGAGAGAGAGAGAGAGAGAGAGAGAGAGAGAGTAAAGAAATAGTAAACTTATATTGAAATGAAAAGCAAAAGACGAAATGCAGCAGCGATCACGAACCATCTTTGTTTAAATTGGATGTATTCAAGACGAAGAGAAGAAAAACAAAATCGCATCGCCAAGACGATGGCAAGGTGCTTGAGATGGTGATCGTTGTTGAAATGTTTTCTATACAATTAATATAATTCAAGGTGGATTTCATGCGTGATTTTATAAAGAAAAGAGAAGTGTTGGTGGCAGAAGTGTTTTGGGAATAGTAGATTTTGGCAGGATGTAATATAATTGTAATTTAAGGCGATTTGATTTGGCGTTGGTGCGTCAACCTCTAGATACTGTAGGAGTTCCAAGACATATTCCTTCGTAGAGTGGCATAACCAAGTGGTCATATCTCTCTACCAGCAGAGCCCTTAAATAAATAAATACTGATCGTATAAGGCGTATCCCTATACGATCGGAATTTCTTTGCAGCCGCACACGAGAGTTCCATGATATAAATATATTATTTGATAGAATAACCTTCATTTTGCGTCGCTAACGGCGTTTTAAGAAGACGCGACTTGGGTTTTTGAGATCAGTGAAGTTAAGCAGCTTTGGGTGTGGTCAGTACTCTGGAAAGGTGACCGCCACTGAATCCCTGTCTTACGCTCTCTCTCGGTTTTCAAATGCCTTCTTTTGTTTAATTATGAAAAGCTTTTTATATATATATATATATATATATATATATATATATATATATATATATATATATATATATATATATATATATATATATATGGAAGGAAACGTCTAGTGGTGATTTTGCAAAACTTTATTAAGCGACATAATGGGGTCCAGCCCCATCATCACAGCTGCAGAAAGACGAACACACATAAAACATATAATAAAAAGATTCATCCTAAAAGCCAAAATAGTTATAAAAAAGTAAAAAAAAGAAACATAGTGGTAAGAGAATGACCATTTCAAGTGAAGGGAAGAAGACGAGGGACTCGAAGAAGCAGCAGCGAAAGGTCCCAAGAACTCGTATGGTTATGCCAGGTAGAGAGGGGTTGCGGTAGTTTCGTTGTTAATTTTGGAACTATTGCTTTTATGAAAAGCAATTCGAAGACCGCAATCTGTTGGGGGGAAGAAGCCCTGTAATGATTTTAAAACGTTTATATTCTGTATTAAATTTGCTGTTCGATAACTCACCTTAAGAAGCCTACGGGAGGCCCCGACATAATTTCCCAAACTACATTTGGGACACGAAAGTAAATAGGCCGCATTGGATGTCACAAGAGGCTTATATTTTCATTATACCTGAATAAGGACCGAATAGTTAATGGGTTTCTTAAGATTATTTCGCATTTTATGGCCGGACAATGTTCACATCTTGAACGTTTAACTTGTGTATAAAACGTTGTATCTCTGATAAACGGGACACTATCACAGAGTGGCATTCTTGGTGCAGTCGATCTGTTATTTTTCCCTATTAATTTATTATTTAGGAACTTACATTGTAAAGGTGTTTAAAGAAAACTTAGCTGGATAGCAGTTTTCCATGAAGTATTGTCGTAAAAGAGTTATTTCATAGTGAAATTTGGATAAGCCAGAGGAGAGAGAATAGGCACTGTGGAAGAGTATGCAAATTTTTTATTAGCTTTATTTGATGGAGAAAAACATAATATATTTGGACTAACAAGTACTGAATTTCTTTACCCTCATATGCGATTACTGTCAGGACCAGTATAGAAAAATATATTGTAAGAAATCGCGTATCACTTGAATTACATTCTTTGCGAAATACGTGTCATAAATTCATGATGAAGTTGTTCCTACGAAAAATTCTCGAGAACCAGATCGAAGCTGGAACCATTCATTAAAATGAAAACAAAACAAAACCAAAATATTAAACCAAATAGTTTTACAAACCAAGGCTTTGTATAACTATTCATCGAGCCCACACTATGGACTTTACTAGTATCAACTTCTATAGGCTTGCTTGTGCAGTCCATAATATTCTAGAACTAAGGAAATGAAGTATAATTCTAGAAATGGTACAGTATTTCTAGATCAGTGGAGTCTATGTGGGAAAAATGTCAAACGAGATAGTGTCTTTAAACGGGCTTAATGTTTGTTGCCTCTCAAACTGTATCTGTTCGGCCTATACCCGATGGTTGTCTATCTTTGTTCTTTCTAAATGCAGCCTAAGAAGACTCGTCAAACCTTATAATTAGAGGAATAGAGGTTTTAGGGGTAATATGATACACGAGAATCAAATCGAAGAAACGTTTTATTTCGATAGTTTATACAAAAGTTACATGATATGAATGTATTATTCGATGGAACACCCTTCCCAATGCGGCACTAATGTGTTGTAAGAAGGTACGACATCTGTTTTGCGATCAGCGAAGTTAAGCTGCATTGGGTGTGGTCAGTAACTGGATGGGTGACCGTCACCGAAGCCTTGTTATACTCTGTCGTATGAAAAGTGTTGCTTAGTTTCATTATGAGAATGTGTTATGTATGTAAATATACACGTAAATAATTAGTAAAATGAGAGGAACTGAATTCTGTGATGGACTGGAATCCTGCACATCAACAAGAAATCGCTTAATTAACCACTTGCTTATAATACGAGAACAGGAAAGGGTTCGACGTCACCACCGACGTCAGTTTTTTTTTTTTAATTCTTCGTTTTATAAATTTTTCGTGTAGATTTACATCCATATATATAGAATATAGTCTGATAATGAAAGAAAAGAAACCTTTTAAAAAGCCGAGAGAGAGCATACAAGAGGGAATCAGTCGCGGTCACCTTTCCAGAGTACTGACCACACCCAAAGCAGCTTAACTTCGCTGATCTCAAAACAGCAGTGGCGTCTGCTTAAAACGCCGATAGTGACGCAAAATGAAGGTTATTCTATCAAATAATATATACATATTATGTAGCTTTCTTGTGCGGCTGTGAAAAAATTCCGATCGTATAGGGATACGCCTTATACGATCAGTATTTATTTATTTTGGGGCCTTGGTGGTAGAGTGATATGACCACTCGGTTATGCCACTCTACGTAGAAATATGTCTTGGAACTCCTACAGTATCTAGAGGTTGACGCACCAACGCCAAATCAAATCGCCTTAAATTACAATTATATTACTTCCTGCCAAAATTTACTATTCCCAAAACATTTCTGCCACCAACAAATGTCTTCTCTTTATAAAATCACGCACGAAATCCACCTTGTACTATATTAATTGCATAGAAAGCATTTCGTCAACGATCACCATCTCAAGCACTTTGCCATCGTCTTGGCGATGCGATTTTGTTTTTCTTCTCTTCGTCTTGAATGACGACGTCCAATGGAAACAAAGATGGTTGCTTGCGATCGCTGCTGGAAGTCCTCTTGGCTTTTTATTTCAGTCAGTTTGCACGACATACTATATTATTTCCAATTTCAGTCTCACAGTGACCTCAATAAAAATAGCACGATTTATTTAGTCTCATAAAAATGTCCCTTTAGGTGCCGTAGATTTCTAAATTGGGAGAGTGAAGAGGCAGTCGGGTGGTCGCCCTCTTGTATGATGTTACACCGAAATGTCGAAATAAAAAAAGACTTTTCTCAGTAAATAGCCCACTTTTTTTTATATTTTAATCTCGTATATATGAATACCTCTAAACAAACTGCTACTCTTACAATGACAAGGTTTGACGAGCCTTATTAGGCTGCATTTAGGAGGTACAAAAGATCGATAACCATCGGGTATAAGCGAAGATGATATACAGCAGTTTGAGAAGAAAGAAGCAATAGGCCAGTTTAAAAGACACATCTCGCCTGCCATTTTTCCTACATATAGACTAGTTTAGTTCAGCAATACTGTACCATTTCTAGAATGACAGTTCATTTCCTAATTGCAGAATATTATGGCCTAGACATACAAGTCTCTAGAGAAGTTGAGACCAGCTCCTAGTGTGGGCTCGATGAACAGTTATGCATAAACTTAGTTTGTAGGACTATTTGCTTTAATATATTTTTGTTAGGTTTGTTTTTGTTTTATTGAATAGATGATGACACCAGATTCCTTTATACTACAATAATCTTTCAGCAGTTACATAAAATCTTGCGCGTTAATAAGTTTTGATTTCTTATCTCCTGTTTCCTTGTATGCAAATGACAGTAACTTTATGTAAGTAAATAGAAGTAAGGGGCTTTAAAATGGTGAACTCTTGTCGGAAACAAAAGGGCGACATTTAGTACAACATGGTAATTTCTGATCTTGCAAAAACATTCATTCATTTTCGTAGTCACAAAGAAAATATCTTACTTTGTACAAGTACTACTGGCAATAGGGCTGTGTCGGCAAACCTTCAGTACGCGAGAGAATATTGAAACGTCATTAGAAAACAATGTTAAAAGCACAGACGAAGTACTGTGACATTTAACTATTATGGTTAATACGAAAAATGTTTGAACGATTATCGGGAAAAGCGAAACATTGAGGAGGAAATTAACTTGGCAATTCGAAAAAAGACGAAAACTTGCAGCCATACTCATCATAACGTCTAGATAGACTCATATGTGTTAAAATAATACTGATCAGAATGAGAGGGAGAAGACATCGTACCGATAAACACACACACAAACACATATATATATATATATATATATATATATATATATATATATATATATATATATATATATATATATATATATATATATATATAGAGAGAGAGAGAGAGAGAGAGAGAGAGAGAGAGAGAGAGAGAGAGAGAGAGATAGTAAACTTATATTGAAATGAAAAGCAAAAGACGAAATGCAGCAGCGATCACGAACCATCTTTGTTTAAATTGGATGTATTCAAGACGAAGAGAAGAAAAACAAAATCGCATCGCCAAGACGATGGCAAGGTGCTTGAGATGGTGATCGTTGTTGAAATGTTTTCTATACAATTAATATAATTCAAGGTGGATTTCATGCGTGATTTTATAAAGAAAAGAGAAGTGTTGGTGGCAGAAGTGTTTTGGGAATAGTAGATTTTGGCAGGATGTAATATAATTGTAATTTAAGGCGATTTGATTTGGCGTTGGTGCGTCAACCTCTAGATACTGTAGGAGTTCCAAGACATATTCCTTCGTAGAGCGGCATAACCAAGTGGTCATATCTCTCTACCAGTAAGGCCCCAAAATAAATAAATACTGATCGTATAAGGCGTATCCCTATACGATCGGAATTTCTTTGCAGCCGCACACGAGAGTTCCATGATATAAATATATTATTTGATAGAATAACCTTCATTTTGCGTCGCTAACGGCGTTTTAAGAAGACGCGACTTGGGTTTTTGCGATCAGTGAAGTTAAGCAGCTTTGGGTGTGGTCAGTACTCTGGAAAGGTGACCGCCACTGAATCCCTGTCTTACGCTCTCTCTCGGTTTTCAAATGCCTTCTTTTGTTTAATTATGAAAAGCTTTTGCATATATATGGATCTATATATATATATATATATATATATATATATATATATATATATATATATATATATATATATATATATATATGGAAGGGAAACGTCTTGTGGTGATTTTGCAAAACTTTATTAAGCGACATAACGGGGTCCAGCCCCATCATCACAGCTGCAGAAAGACGAACACACATAAAACATATAATAAAAAGATTCATCCTAAAAGCCAAAATAGTTATAATAAAGTAAAAAAAAGAAACATAGTGGTAAGAGAATGACCATTTCAAGTGAAGGGAAGAAGACGAGGGACTCGAAGAAGCAGCAGCGAAAGGTCCCAAGAACTCGTATGGTTATGCCAGGTAGAGAGGGGTTGCGGTAGTTTCGTTGTTAATTTTGGAACTATTGCTTTTATGAAAAGCAATTCGAAGACCGCAATCTGTTGTGGGGAAGAAGCCCTGTAATGATTTTAAAACATTTATATTCTGTATTAAATTTGCCGTTCGATAATTAACTCACCTTAAGAAGCCTACGGGAGGCCCCGACATAATTTCCCAAACTACATTTGGGACACGAAAGTAAATAGGCCGCATTGGATGTCACAAGAGGCTTATATTTTCATTATACCTGAATAAGGACCGAATAGTTAATGGGTTTCTTAAGATTATTTCGCATTTTATGGCCGGACAATGTTCACATCTTGAACGTTTAACTTGTGTATAAAACGTTGTATCTCTGATAAACGGGACACTATCACAGAGTGGCATTCTTGGTGCAGTCGATCTGTTATTTTTCCCTATTAATTTATTATTTAGGAACTTACATTGTAAAGGTGTTTAAAGAAAACTTAGCTGGATAGCAGTTTTCCATGAAGTATTGTCGTAAAAGAGTTATTTCATAGTGAAATTTGGATAAGTCAGAGGAGAGAATAGGCACTGTGGAAGAGTATGCAAATTTTTATTAGCTTTATTTGATGGAGAAAACATAATATATTTGGACTAACAAGTACTGAATTTCTTTACCCTCATATGCGATTACTGTCAGGACCAGTATAGAAAAATATATTGTAAGAAATCGCGTATCACTTGAATTACATTCTTTGCGAAATACGTGTCATAAATTCATGATGAAGTTGTTCCTACGAAAAATTCTCGAGAACCAGATCGAAGCTGGAACCATTCATTAAAATGAAAACAAAACAAAACCAAAATATTAAACCAAATAGTTTTACAAACCAAGGCTTTGTATAACTATTCATCGAGCCCACACTATGGACTTTACTAGTATCAACTTCTATAGGCTTGCTTGTGCAGTCCATAATATTCTAGAACTAAGGAAATGAAGTATAATTCTAGAAATGGTACAGTATTTCTAGATCAGTGGAGTCTATGTGGGAAAAATGTCAACCGAGATAGTGTCTTTAAACGGGCTTAATGTTTGTTGCCTCTCAAACTGTATCTGTTCGGCCTATACCCGATGGTTGTCTATCTTTGTACTTTCTAAATGCAGCCTAAGAAGACTCGTCAAACCTTATAATTAGAGGAATAGAGGTTTTAGGGGTAATAGTATACACGAGAATCAAATCGAAGAAACGTTTTATTTCGATAGTTTATACAAAAGTTACATGATATGAATGTATTATTCGATGGAACACCCTTCCCAATGCGGCACTAATGTGTTGTAAGAAGGTACGACATCTGTTTTGCGATCAGCGAAGTTAAGCTGCATTGGGTGTGGTCAGTAACTGGATGGGTGACCGTCACCGAAGCCTTGTTATACTCTGTCGTATGAAAGGTGTTGCTTAGTTTCATTATGAGAATGTGTTATGTATGTAAATATACACGTAAATAATTAGTAAAATGAGAGGAACTGAATTCTGTGGTGGACTGGAATCCTACACATCAACAAGAAATCGCCTTAACCACTTGCTTATAATACGAGAACAGGGGAAGGGTTCGACGTCACCACCGACGTCAGGTTTTTTTTTTTTAATTCTTCGTTTTATAAAATTTTTCGTGTAGATTTACATCCATATATAGAATATAGTCTGATAATGAAAGAAAAGAAACCTTTTAAAAGCCGAGAGAGAGCATACAAGAGGGAATCAGTCGCGGTCACCTTTCCAGAGTACTGACCACACCCAAAGCAGCTTAACTTCGCTGATCTCAAAACAGCAGTGGCGTCTGCTTAAAACGCCGATAGTAACGCAAAATGAAGGTTATTCTATCAAATAATATATACATATTATGTAGCTTTCTTGTGCGGCTGTGAAAAAATTCCGATCGTATAGGGATACGCCTTATACGACCAGTATTTATTGCTTTGTGGTTGTGGGTGGTAGAGTGATATGACCACTCGGCTATGCCACTCTACGAAGGAATCTGTCTTGGAACTCCTACAGTATCTAGAGGTTGACGCACCAACGCCAAATCAAATCGCCTTAAATTACAATTATATTACTTCCTGCCAAAATTTACTATTCCCAAAACATTTCTGCCACCAACAAATGTCTTCTCTTTATAAAATCACGCATGAAATCCACCTTGAATTATATTAATTGCATAGAAAACATTTCAACAACGATCACCATCTCAAGTACCTTGCCATCGTCTTGGCGATGCGATTTTGTTTTTCTTCTCTTCGTCTTGAATGACGACGTCCAATGGAAACAAAGATGGCTGCTTGCGACCGCTGCTGGAAGTCCTCTTGGTTTTTTATTTCGGTCAATTTGGAGGACATACTATATTATTTCCAATTTCAGTCTCACAGTGACCTCAATAAAAATAGCACGATTTATTTAGTCTCATAAAAATGTCCCTTTAGGTGCCGTAGATTTCTAAATTGGGAGAGTGAAGAGGCAGTCGGGTGGTCGCCCTCAGTATGATGTTACACCGAAAAGTCGAAATAAAACAAAGACTTTTCTCAGTAAATAGCCCATTTTTTTTTATATTTTAATCTCGTATATATGAATACCTCTAAACAAACTGCTACTCTTACAATGACAAGGGTTGACGAGCCTTATTAGGCTGCATTTAGGAGGTACAAAAGATCGATAACCATCGGGTATAAGAGAAAATGATATAGGCTACAGCAGTTTGAGAAGCAAGAAACAATAGGCCCGTTTAAAAGACACATCTCGCCTGCCATTTTTCCTACATATAGACTAGTTTAGTTCAGCAATACTGTACCATTTCTAGAATGACAGTTCATTTCCTAAATTGCAGAATATTATGGCCTAGACATACAAGTCTCTAGAGAAGTTGAGACCAGCTCCTAGTGTGGGCTCGATGAACAGTTATGCAAAAACTTAGTTTGTAGGACTATTTGCTTTAATATATTTTTGTTAGGTTTGTTTTTGTTTTATTGAATAGATGATGACACCAGATTCCTTTATACCACAATAATCTTTCGGCAGTTACATAAAATCTTGCGCGTTAATAAGTTTTGATTTCTTATCTCCTGTTTCCTTGCATGCAAATGATATGAACTTTATGTAATTAAATAGAAGTAAGGGGCTTTAAAATGGTGAACTCTTGTCGGAAACAAAAGGGCAACATTTAGTACAACACGGTAATTTCAGATCCGGCAGAAAACATTCATTCACTTTCGTAGTCACAAAGAAACAATCTTACTTTGTAAAAGTACTACTGGCAATAGGGCTGTGTCGGCAAACCTTAGTACACGAGAGAATATTGAAACGTCATTAGAAAATAATGTTAAAAGCACAGAGGAAGTACTGTAACATTTAACTATTATGGTTAATACGAAAAATGTTCGAACGATTATGGGGAAAAGCGAAACATTGAGAAAGAAATAAACTTGGCAATTCGAAAAAAGACGAAAACTTGCAGCCATACTCCTCATAACGTCTAGATAGACTCATATGTGTTAAAATAATACTGATCAGAATAAGAGGAGAAGACATCGTACCGATAAAACACACAAAAGGGACATATATATATATATATATATATATATATATATATATATATATATATATATATATATATATATATATATAGAAAAGAGAGAGATAGTAAACTTATATTGGAATGAAAAGCAAAAGACGAAATGAAAAAGCAAAGCGATCACGAGCCATCTTTGTTTAAATTGGATGTATTCAAGACGAAGAGAAGAAAAACAAAATCGCATCGCCACGACGATGGCAAGGTGCTTGAGATGGTGATCGTTGTTGAAATGTTTTCTATACAATTAATATAATTCAAGGTGGATTTCATGCGTGATTTTATAAAGAGAAGAGATGTGTTGGTGGCAGAATTGTTTTGGGAACAGTAAATTTTGGCAGGATGTAATATAATTGTAATTTAAGGCGATTTGATTTGGCGTTGGTGCGTCAACCTCTAGATACTGTAGGAGTTCCAAGACATATTCCTTCGTAGAGCGGCATAACTGAGTGGTCATATTTCTCTACACACACGACCATAAATCAATGAAATACTAATCGTATAAGGCCTTTCCCTATACGATCGGAATTTCTTTGCAGCCGCACACGAAAGTTCTATGATATAAATATATTATTTGATAGAATAACCTTCATTTTGCGTCACTATCGGCGTTTTAACAGACGCCACTGCTGTTTTGAAGATCAGTGAGTTAAGCAGCTTTTTTTCAGTACTCTGGAAAGGTGATATATATATATGCTATATATTTATAAAGGTTTCTTTTCTATATTATGAGATATATTATATATATGGATATAAATCTACATATAAAAATTTTATAAAACGAAGAATATAAAAATAAAGGAAACGACGTTATGTTGATTTCGAACCCTTCCTTTATTCTCGATTATAACAAGTGGTCCAGCCCCATTTCACAGCTGCAAAAAGACGAACACACAGTCCATAACAAAAGATTCATCCTAAAAGCCAAAATAGTTTAATAAATTAAAAAAGATTTACAAAGTGGTAAGAGAATCTCCATTTCAAGTGAAGGGAAGCAACGAGTGACTTGAATAAGCAGCAAAAAACAAGAACTCGTGATGGTTACCCATCCAGGTAGAGAGGGGTTGCGGTAGTTTCGTTGTTAATTTTGGAATTATTACTTTTATGAAAATCGATTGGAAGTGGCAGCTTGGCTGGGGAAGAAGCTCTGTAATGATTTTAAAACGTTTATGTTCTGTATTAAATTTGCTGTTTGATAACTCTAAAGTGGTCATCAGGGGAAGTACATAATTTCCCAAACTACATATGGGACACGAAAATAAATATCAACAGCATTGGATGTCATCTTTTCTTAATTTTTTGTTTATACCTGAATAGGGACCGAATAGTTAATGGGTTTATTAAGATTAATTCGCATTTTATGGCCGGACAATGTTAAACACATATTGAACTTGTGTATAAAACGTTGTAAAATCTGATAAACGGGTTTATTAGTGTGGCACTCTTGGTGCAGTCGATCTTTATTTTTCCTATTAATTTATTATTTAGGAACTTACATTGTAAAGGCGTTTAAAGAAAACAGCTGGATAAGTTTTCCATGACTTATTGTGTAAAAGTTATTTCATAGTGAAATTTGGACAAGCCAGAAAGAGAATAGGTTCTGTGGAAAGTATGCAAATTTTTAGAAGCTTTGGTTTGTTTTAGAAAAACATAATATATTTGGACTAAACAAGTACTGAAATTTCTTTACCCTCATATGTGATTACTGTCAGGACCAGTAAGAAAAATATTTAAGAAAAAATCGTATCACTTCAATTTTTTTGCGAAATACGTGTCATAAATTCATGATGAAATTGCTACTACGAAAAATTCTCGAGAACAAGATCGAAGCTGGAACCATTCATTAAAATGAAAACAAAACAAAACAAAAATATTAAAGCAATTACTTGTACAAATTAAGGCTTTGTATAACTATTTTCGAGCCCACACTATGGACTTTACTAGTCTCAACTTATGTTGACTTGCTTTGCAGTCCATAATATTCTAGAACTAAGGAAATGAAGTATAATTCTAAAAAATGGTACAGTATTTCTAGATCAGTGGAGTCTATGTGGGAAAAATGTCAACCGAGATAGTGTCTTTAAAAGATATAATGTTTGTTGCCTCTCAAACTGTATCTGTTCGGCCTATACCCGATGGTTGTCTATCTTTGTACTTTCTAAATGCAAAATAAGAAGGCTCGTCAAATATTATAATTAGTTGAATAGAGGTTTTTAGGGGTAATATGATACAGAGAATCAAACCGATAAACGGGCAATTAGCTCGGAATGGCGTCGTTTTATTTCGATAGTTTATATAAAACCGCATAAAAAAGTTACATGCACAACTTGAATGTATTATTTGATGGCATAAAATCCTTCCTTTAGCGGCACTAATGTGTTGTTCAAGCGTTCGACTTCTGCTGATCATTTTTAAGCTGCATTGGTGTGGTCAGTAACTGGATGGTGAAACCGTCAGTGAAAACTTGCGACTCTGTCGTATGAAAAAGTGTTACATTAGTTTCATTATGAGAATGTGTTATGTATGTAAATATACACGTAAATAATTAGTAAAATGAAGGAACTGAAAGGTGGACTTGAATTTCACATCAACAAGTCAATTGCCTTAACCATTTTTATAATAGAGAACGGGGAAGGGTTCGACGTCACCACCGTTCAGCGTTCAGTTTTTTTAATTCTTCGTTTTAAGAATTTTGGTGTTCTGACATCCATATATACAATATAGTCTCATAATGAAAGAAAAGAAACCTTTTAAAAGCCAAACAGGAGCATACAAAAGTGATTACGTGGCGGTCACCTTTCCAGAGTACTGACCACACCCAAACCTGCTTAAGTCGCTGATCTCTTCCTGGTCTTGGCAATATTATTTATCATTAACGCTATATATATATATATATATATATATATATAAAATATATAATAAAATTATATATATATATATAAATTTACATGATGAATTAATTTTTGACGTAAAAGCAATATGTGTCCCAGAAAATATTGAGTAAATGAGAACTCAGTCCTGAAACATGAGTTTATTCCATCGTTGAAAGACAGAGGTCTTCTTCAGGAACTGAAAAAAAGGTATAAATTTTACCAAAGAAAGTGGCGCGTGAGATTTGAATTATCGTGGCGAAATCTCAAGAGTTCGTTCATTTTACTTGGAAAATGCGGTTTAGAGAAGTCCTGAAACTTGAAGATGTATTAAGATCTTAAAGGTGGGAAGTTCCGTGGTCATAATCGGATATATTTTCCTTTTTTTTTCTCCAGGTGATCAGTAGAAAACAAATAGGAATGGAAGAATTATGATCCCAGGTCAATCAGAGCCACACACGGCTTTAAAATTTATAAGTGTTTTCTTCCTTCAAAAATACGGATCTTAAGACCCACATGTCTTGTGTACAGGATTGTTTGTGTGTTTAATTGTGTGTGTGTGTGTATATGTATATGTATATATATATATTATATATATACGCTTTATGTTTATTTATATATAGTATATACAAAACATGGAATATATATAATTTTAGTTCAGACGCAGGGGAAATGTAATATTGCATATACATATATATATATACTTGAGATAGATATATAGATAGATAGATATATATATATATATACAGTATATATATATATATCAAATATATAAAGTATATGTAACATATATGTATATTATGCGGTTTATATATATATATATATATATATATATATATTAGTATAACAAGAATAACACATTAATTTTATTAATGAATAGCATAAATTTTATTTTCAATGACTGAACAGTTTAAACAAACGTTTGGTATAGCAATGGGAAAACTTTCGCCTGTTCTTTCAAATTTATATATGGAATTTTTCGAATGCCTGTATCATCCCAAGATTTTCCATTTTCCTGTAACATGGTACTGTTATAGTGATGATATTTCAGCCATCATGCCCAAGGATTTGGATCTAAATAACATACTGGCTCAAACTCGAGGGAACCTTTTAATTGTAAATGTAGTATTTATTTATATGAAAAAGACAAATAATTTGACATGTGGTTAAGATTTAGATATCAACCACTCTCAGACAAGAACAAGATTATTTTTTCGTCTGACACGCTAAATCAGTTAATCCACAGGTAATAAGCTGGTCAGATTGTTCGCTCGACCTCACTGAGCGGTCTTTAAGGTCTGATGTCCGAAATCTTTTGATGTCGATACGATGCGTTGGACGGAGGCCTTCTCTCACGCGCCACTTTCGTTTGGCTCGAAAGTACTGTATATATACAAAATCATATTCCCTAGGGCTGCACTAATGCTTTAAATACCCTACCCACATTTGCAGCCCTAGGGAATATGAAATATATAACTATAACCTGTACTTTATCAGTTCCCTGGAGACCTCAGCCTTTGAAACATTGGAACATATATATATATATATATATATATATATATATATATATATATATATAATATATATATATATATATATATATATATATATATATATATATATAAACACACACATACAATACTTTACAGTACAGATCCTTGGGGCTAAAATGGACTTAATGCTGAGCTGAGACTTAAATTTATACAACAATGAAAGCCAAATAAAACAAACTGCATTGAAATAATATACAGGTAAATGTTCAGAGCTTGTTTATATATACATATATATTCAACTCACAAGAAGTACTTTTGGGATGAGAAAAAAGTATAGAGCACAGACCAGCACATAACACCACATCCTGTCAACATTTTAGCAGCAACTTACTTCAGTTGTCCTCTACCTCAAACCAAATGCGACTTAGTATTTGCAACATTGCACTGTACATTCTGAGCAAGGGTGCGGGGACGCTTTGGGTTTGATGACAGAGCTGATGCTGGTTGACGTCCTTTACTGAAGGGGGTTGCTCCTCTTAGCATTCCTGGGGATCGTCATGCTATTGTAGTTGGTTGGCACAATTCAGCAAGTTGTTCAGCTGATTTGTAGTTTTAATGAAGGTATTCGCCGAAGGAATTTTTGCAGGGCCACTTCGGTTTCTGAATTACCATACTGAGCAGTTGTTTCAATCACAATGTGGAGGTGTCCCCAATGCCCAAACCCCAACATGATGCACATACCTAGTACAGGACTGTTGTGAAAATAAAGCGAGGCTCATATAAATATTATCAAATGACACAGTTCCTTCTTGAATAAAATCAGTGACATCAATTTTTGCCTCACACACCATGACTGTAGTCTTAAGCCCCACGGCTTTCCATTAGGGTCCAAGAATCCACTTAAGACTTTGGATTTTTTTACAACAGCCTATCACGCTGTAGTCATAAATGCTATATACTAATAGCAAATATAATATATTTACCCTGTTGCAATTTTCTTTAATCCTTCGTGCTTTACACGTGATGGCACAGCAGACTTTGCAAAGTGAAACATTTTTCCTTCGCAGCCAACTGGGTACAATTTATAAGAATTGAAACACTACTTATTTTTACAAAAAAATGTCTTTCCATCTTGAATTCTTTCTGCACTTGACATTGGCTCTAAGTTTTACACAGTCTTGTTCATATTTAATGTCAATGCTTTTAAAGCCGTCACTTTCAAAGTCCAAGATTAAATTCATCTTGATGGGAGCCGAAGTGCCGCGAAGTTCTTGGCCTCCTGTCCGGAGTCTGTAGTGCTAATTGCAGGTAGGATACTGTAACATCATATTTACCATACCATCATTTTTACTATCTTGTGTATTGTTTGATTCATCCCATGAGTGATCGCAACTCTTTATAAATGACATTAAACATGCATTTTCAAGTATATGATTTAGAAACTCGTGATGAAAATATTACTTATGCAGTAAATATCGACTTTGTGAGCAGGAATTAACAGGCACTGACCACTATTGCCAGGAGGGAGAAGCCATTAACGCATAATATATTTCACGGTGTATCTCATATGAAGAATATATTGTTAAATTAGTGTTGCATTATGTTTAGATGTATCTGACTAAAATGTATAAGTCAGACAAGCCGTAAACTGTGAAATTGGGAAGTTTTCTTCGGCATCGTGACTGGCAGTAATTGATATGGGACCGAGGAGCTAAAAGGCGTGGCTTGTGACGTCATGGATCAGCTCTGCGCGCTTTGATTGGTCCTAATTTTCCCCTATCCCTATACTCTTCCAGACTTGGGAAATATGCATCCCGGGAAGCCCCATGCATAACATTGCCCACTTATAGCCTTTCAAATAAGACAATTTACTTTCATTTTAACTCTGTTATTCGGTCACGTTTTCATATCTAAACTCAGTGGTCGTATAGCGGAGATTTTCCTCGAGTTAGAAATACGAAGAAAATGGTGTTTTTAAATTGTAAAGTTTTTCCTTATATTAAATGGCATTCAGAAGTAGTAGAGACTAGATTTTTAAAAACTAATTACAAATGATGACTCCTCCATTCAGTTTTTAAAGCTTTGACATATCTTACCGATATCGGAACACAAATTAATATTGGCTTCATTGACATACCAGTATTTCAGCAAAGTACTTGCGAATAGTCTGTACAAGCTCAGGATATGGACGAACACATAGATTCTATATTTATATACGCGTAGGTAAAAATCTAATATATAAATACAAGGAAACATACACAATCATGTAGAGGCACAATAAATTTCGGAGTTAGCTAATACGGAGAGAGAATCATAAGGTTGAAATTTCTTTTTTAAGAAATGACAACATATCTTTGACACGCGTAAAAGCCTGAGCAAAATCATTTTGTTACTTCAAGTAAAATAGAAATAGTACGGAGAGGAGGAGGAGGAGGAGGAGGAGGAGGGAGGGGTGTTCGAAAGATATTAACAACCCTTAATTTTAATAAAATTATGCCCTAAAAAGAAAAAAAAAATAATCTAAATTTGCTCTTCCTATATCGTTCTAATACTGGAACATTAATAAAAGCATTTCTCTCTCTCTCTCTCTCTCTCTCTCTCTCTCTCTCTCTCTCTCTCTCTCTCTCTACACACACACAAACACACACACACACACACATACGCACAAGCCGAGATGAAAGAAAATTCAATGTGGACCGTCATGACTCAGGGCAAATCATTTTCTAAAATCAAAGGTCACCGGAATGTCGGGCCGGGTCGATCGATATCTCCCGAAGCAAACAATATGACCAGATCTACTTTTCCGATGAGTTTTATTCGCATCATCGCTCTCCTTGTGAACCCAGAGCTGAATACCAATAAGGTAACCTTTGTGTGCTGCTATTCTTATCATTCCTCTGCTTTGCTTCCTGCGCTGCAGACGCATTTCCTCAAAATGCCGTCCGGTATTCAGCCTTCGGATTCTATACAAAGTCGTCCGTGCGCGCACATGTACATGTACAGGTACATACACATACATGCACAAATATATACATATATATGTGTATATATATACATATATATATATATATATATATATATATATATACACACACACATAAACTGTACATATATATATATATATATATATATATATATATATATATATATATATATATATATATATATATGTATATATATGTATATATATATATTTATATATGTATGTATGTGTGTTTATACATCGTCTGTATTGCCACGCGTGTTCTTAAGAGAGAGAGAGAGAGAGAGAGAGAGAGAGAGAGAGAGAGAGAGAGAGAGAGAGAAATGAAATGCTACTTTATCTTAAAATTTATTTGTTAATCAGTAGTCATTTGTAAAATTTAGACTACAAAACTGACCAAAAGATCTAAATGATCAACATTTCAACGCAAACTATTGCATATTGATAGAAAAAAGTTGATAATCAAGCAAATGTGAAAATAAAAACACTAAATAAAATAACTAAAAAATAAAGACCTCTCAAGACGAATGTCAACTACATATAAGGGAAAAACTCTTAGCAAGTCATATCTACTTTTGCAAAAGGTTACATTAAAAAAACAGTGTTGTCTGTAACCTCGTTTGCTGCCAGATTTTTTCTTTGGCTTACGCAAACAATTCGTTGTAGTTAGACAAATGGAAGTCAATGTTTTTCTTTTAATCTTTTCTCAGACATTTTCCCTTCAAACTAGTGTAGTAAATATTGACTGGTTGACAGCCTTACTGCCTGTTTAATATAAAGAGATATTTGAATTAAAATTATTCAACTTGTCTTTCTCGGACAATCGGAAAATCATTTTCTACCAATTATTTCAGTTCAGCTAAAAATGTATTTACATGTGGCCTTCTTAATGAGGAAAAATTCTCGTTTGCATTTAAGCACCTAAAATTAAACCATTGTCATCCAAATTATATTCTTGGACTCTGGCTACTTATTTTAACACTGCCCGCCACTCCTGTCTCAAATAAGCCCACTAGCAACGTTATCATGATAAGCATTTCCGTACAAACAAAATGATACCACTTCCTGGAGCCACTCATCTGAAAGGAAAGGTTTTATAAAATATTCTATTATGTATGTATGTCTTCTTCGTTTTAACGTGCTTTTCCCATTTTTATATGGGGTAAGCACGATGCCTTCTTTTGAAGGACTTTGATTTAGCGGTGGGGTAGGCCGTAACCTCGATCGGCTGCCCTGCCTGACATCGCTTAGACCTATGTAAGGATAATGCACATTTGTATGTATGTATGTATACGCTCACGCTGTACTGTATACTTGCCCATGCAGCTGGGTCATTTTATTCCAATCAACAGTCAGTTACAAATGATTATTTTCTAAACTGGTTCGGTAATTATTAAAAATTGTAAAAAAAGGCTTGATAATCATAAAATTCACACTTAATCAGACATAAGTATAGTGACGCTGCGGTGACAAGAGTGGTTATATAATGAAGTTGATAAGTAAACTTCAGAATTAGGAATTAAACTTTGAAATGAGAGAGTCAGAGGCAAATCTACAACCGAATTCGTAGAGGAAGAGGCGTAGGGGTCAATCGTATTCCTGTGAGAGAGAGAGAGAGAGAGAGAGAGAGAGAGAGAGAGAGAGAGAGAGAGAGAGAGAGAGACTCTTTAATAATATGCAGAATAAAAAGTGTGTCCATGTATGCGTGTATGAGCGTGAGCGTGTGTGCACGTGCATATTTAGAATCTGCTGGTCACTTTTTACGAGATACTTATGCAATTTGTAATAACCACAATACCCTCTTAACTTCTCAGTTTCTTGACACAGTTTCTTAGTACTTGTCAGTACTAAGAGAGAGAGAGAGAGAGAGAGAGAGAGAGAGAGAGAGAGAGAGAGAGAGAGAGAGAATATACATCTATCTGCACAAATTCTATGGTCAGCTAATATCTGTATAATGGTCCATGTAGATAATTGACATGCAACGCTAGACCGAACTAACTGGGTATACGCTATCACACAACCGGTGACTGTAAATAAGAGACAAATGGCCATCTGATCGGCAACACTGGTAGGTAGGCTACTTTTACTCTCTCTACCATATTGGTATGCATACCCGTTAGGTCATATTTCTCGCTTACTGGAAAAGTCGACTGCTTTCGGCGAGCTCCTTTTTAAATTTTGCCTTTTGAACCTTTTCCTCTTGTGACCTTTTACTTGCCCGGTAAGCATAATTTCAGTCTTTTTCAGTTATGCAAATGAGGTTTCAAAAATAAATATGACTGTGTTGCAAAGTCGACCGACACCCAGCAATAATGCAAGTGGAAATAAGAGGAAAAACAACAAAAAGCCAAAGCTTGGGTAAACGGCATATTAGAGCGAAAGTCTCGACAAATTCCTCGGACGTACCGCCCCTGCTATACCTTGCTTCGTCACCCACTCCAAACAGAGCGACCGACAAAAACCGGAAAAGATCTGTTCTGACATCTTGTTCTTTCGAGGATGACCGGGTTGAAGGCATTGCGTAACCCCCACTTCGAATTCCGGTTTCTGTCGATCCTTTGACGCAGGTATATACCCCCAGACCTTAGGAATCATTTCACAACTGCCAAATTTAAACTCTGCCAGTCGTATTCTACAAACCTGAAGTCACTCTACCCTTAAAATGCCCAGCTGTGCTTAGTCCTTTAAATTCCATTCCTATGACTCCAGTTCCAGTTGCAGTTACCGTAGCGAGAGAAGAGGGGAAAATTTAGATTTCAATTCTTTATATCGCAAAAATGGTTATATATTCAATTTATACTACATTTACAGCAAAATGTCTCGGTCATGTCTAGCCCAAAAATTCTAGGTCCCTCTACTTTGTTAGCGTCCAGTTACTCTCACCCTGAAACACTAGTTATTTTTATCATCTATCACTTCATTCTTTCTCTTCAAGTTCTTGTCTCTCATACTGGTCAAAATTCCAGTCATTCATTCCTATTTCAAATCTAGTCACTCCTGTTCTTCAGAAATCTTTTGCTTATGCATTTTCAAAATCAACCTATATGGAAAGTCATGCTCTTTCTCAATCTAACTCAAGTCGCTTTTATTCTCTTCTAATTTGTATAAATCCCGAGGCCTGACATCCCAGTTATTAATATTTTTTTATGTGAATACAAGTCCAGTTTTCCCATTTAAGTCATATTCAGAGCACAGAAATCAAGGTCCCTCTACAACTTTCAAATTCTTAACCTTTCAATTTTTTTCCGTCACTCAAAATCAATATTATTCTTCGAAAGCTAGTCATTCTTGCCCTTCGTTTTCATTCAATTATCCCCCTTTAAAGTTCGAAAAGCCTGATACTCCTCCACACTCACTGTTATACTCCTTTCAAATTTCACGTATGTTAGCCAGATTCTTACAGAGTCATTTCCGATTACAGTCTTCACAAACTAACCTCGTACTCAGTTACTCTTACCTCTTTAAAACGGACGTAAATGGCTCCTAATCTAATACAGTCGAAGTGTTTCCTAGTCATTCACATTTCGTCGAATTCACAATCTCCTCTACGCGTTCAAATTCAATTTCATTTCTGTTCGATGTATTCCAGCCTGCCTGAGCTTCTGCGGCAGGCTTTCAGGTTTGGTTTCGCCGTTCATTAAAACCAGACGCTCAGGTGAATGGAAGTTTGTGTATTTATGCGTGTGTGTAAGCATATATTCGAAGGAAAATAAATATAAGGATTTATTAACTCTGCGTTCTGAATAAAATGCAGTAATAGATGGTTACGAGTCCTCTAAAATATACTCTTCTTTTGTTTAAGGTAAGAGAACATTTATCTCATTATCAATCTACAATAACAATAATTAGTACAAGCACTCATTCAGGAACATGTCTTCGCCAAGCCGTACAAGGCTCCTCGCCATAAACCGATACGCAGAAAGAAATTTGACTTCAACCACTGTACTCTCAGTCACTTTGTGTGCTCTGAAATATTTATGATTAGATATAGGATCACCAAAGGGAATCCACCCATTCATACTACTTATTATATCGTGTTAAACGATATAAACATCGAGACAGTGCTTGATAATAACTTTTCCCCTTCATTATCAAACTTTGTGAATGTGGTCAACAGGGAGCTGATGTTATAATTTATTGGTAACAAGAATGCCATAAAAATGTAGCAGATTATGAAGCTCTTAAATTGTTGAAAATCCTAATCTTGAAAACCAGGCGAGATATTTTCCTTGGTAACAAATACTGTAGTGAACTCTGGGCAGATTCCTCCTAAAAGTTTATTATCACGAGAAGGTCGCCGAAAGAACATATCTACCAAGTATCATTATGACTGGTTTATCCGGTCACTGAGACATTCTGTAAACGCACAAGCACGCGCTCACTCACACACACACACACACACACACACACACACACCCACCACACACACACACACACACATAGACATGCATGCACACAAGGGTCAAAATCTTAAGCCCCATAAAACTTCGCCGGCGGAGGTGATTAAAAACCACAAACAAAATATGCAAAGAAAACAAGACAGATCGTAAAAGACAATCTCCGGATTCCAGGCAACTCGAGCCCTCTGAAATCAGCAGTACTTCTAATCCGGTCCAGCTAAAGAGAGCAGGTTCAGATCCATTTCTACTACCCTTTCGAAGATGCAGGAAATGTCACAGGGGTGGGTGGATGCTGCAGAGAAGATAGAAGCAACTAGAGAGGTAAGAGTGTAAGGGAGTGGGTGGGTGGGTGGGGAGGACCTCGGTAGGGGTTAGAGGAGACGAATCATTTAAGCCGAGCAGTTAGAGGGAGAACCAGTAAAGCCTTACAAAAAACTGTCTATTATGAAAGTACTGCTAGTTCGAAGTGCCCTTTTCAAAGAACACTGGATGATTTGGTATTTCTATGCTTCAGCGTGCAAAGATCGTAAAGCTACTCAACACTTACGGGGGGCTGGGGAATGAAGGTGGGGGGCGGGGGAAGTAGAAATGCGTTGGGAACGATGCCAGGATGAAATCGTACTTTTGATTTCTCCAGAGACTGTCCACGATGGCTGTTGCTTGGCGTAATACTGGTTTATCAAACTGGTATTACCAGGTATAGGAAATTACAATACTGTGTTCTGTAATTTTTTGCTTGTCCGTTTACAAACATATATATCTATATATATATATATATATATATATATATATATATATATATATATATATATATATTATACGTCATAAAACGTATTTCTGGGTTTAATTTTGGTAGTAATAAAACGGTATAAGAGACTCTCTATAAAGCCCTCGAGTACAACTGGGTGATCTTCACAAGTAGACAACATTCCCAAGGAAACCTACGGTTTGCTTTCCCTTGATTACGATGTAACCGGAAGGGATACTAAGTTTGCTCAGGTGAGAATTTAATCCTACATAAGAGTTCGATGAGAAGCGATTGCGCATCAACTGTGGGGAACTAATTTGTGTTGACCTTGATCCTCTTTCTTGTGATAAAAAAATATGACATCCCTCTTACACGAATTCGGAAAAAATTACATTTAACGATAGAACAGATTCTTTGCTCTTGAAGTTCTTAATGAAAACGAGAGAGAGGGGGGAACAAGACGAGCCAAAGCTTTGCGTAGAATGTCACAGAGCGTATATAAGATACCGATGGAAAGGCTAACTTATTGGCCTGTGTTAATTTTTACTTTTTCACCGCATACAACAACGAACCAGTACGAACTCACTGACTAAGAATAATACAGCTTGTCGAAGCAATGAGAGAGAGAGAGAGAGAGAGAGAGAGAGAGAGAGAGAGAGAGAGAGAGAGAGAGAGAGAGAGAGAGAGAGCTTGTCGAAGCAATTATGAAGAAGAAGAAGAAGAAGAATAATTAGGACAGAGAGAGAGAGAGAGAGAGAGAGAGAGAGAGAGAGAGCTTGTCGAAGCAATTATGAAGAAGAAGAAGAAGAAGAAGGAGGACAGAGGAGGAGAGAGGAGGAGGAGGAGAGAGAGAGAGAGAGAGAGAGAGAGAGAGAGAGAGAGAGAGAGAGAGAGAGAGAGCTTGTCAAGCAGTTATGAAGAAGAAGAAGAAGAAGAAGAAGAAGAAGAAGAAGAGAGAGAGAGAGAGAGAGAGAGAGAGAGAGAGAGAGAGAGCCTCTTTGCTCTAGTTACCTATGGGTAAAGACCACTTGCATTACATTCACTCAAGACGAAGGGAAATGGTGTCACTTTTTACAGCTTGGCTCTTCTCCTTTGCCCAGTTTGGAAGAACTGACCGGTGGCGGCTGTGCGGCAAAAGGGTGTTTCTTTTAATGTCAAATTAGGTAAGAATGTGCTGCTCCAGACAAAGCAATTGGTTGCTTTCGTAAATAAGAAGTAACCTTTTCGCATTGTGAAAAGGGCGTTTCTTTTAAAAATGCATGGATACTTTCGTTCTCCTATTGTGAAGTGTTCATGGATGGCCTTTATAAAGAGACCTTCAGGTTGGCAAAAAATAGCTGTAATTGTCTTGTTTAGGAAACTGTGTAAGTACTATTATTAAAATTAGTAATATTACATTTGTATAAGAAAAGTTGCGTAAAACAATAGTTAGAAATTTTAGGTTTTGTCAGAATTAGATCTTAAAAAATGGTATTCCATCACGGAGTGTTAGGTACACAAAAAAGATTTGCAGCGTAAAAAAAGTTCCCAAAGCACCGGAACGTTACGCAAAAGCACTGAATCTAAACAAGATGACCCGTAAATGGCAGTCGTCTCAGGTCGCAGATTATTTATATCGACGAGTCAATTTCTGCCGCGTATCAAGCAGTTAACTTTCACCTTAGGTGAGGTTACTGATATTATGCATCTTAATCCCCTGTAGAGAATTGCCAAGGCCGGGAGGAGGGATTGGAGGGGCGGATACGAGGAGGGTGGGTTGGGGGAGCGACTACGCTTCTTCCTAAAACCTCATACCAATTTGCATATTTTGAATTCTCCGTGATCGAACTTCTTATCAAAGCTGCTCTAAATTTCTCAGAAATTCGAAGAGAGACGGCCATGAATATGTTATCAATCTAATTACCATTCAAAATTTTTCTTCTTTCGGGATTAAGAAGGGTAAAACGTCTTGAAATAAGTTCGGTTTTGATATATATATATATATATATATATATATATATATATATATATATATATATATATATATGTATATGTATATATGTGTGTGTGTGTGTGTGAGTATAGACCTTTTTCCAAGTGGTAAAAACTTACGAATTTCAGAAAGCCTTTTCGGGATGAGGTACATAGTCCCTTGCCTTTCTCCACCTCGACTGTAAACCACAACAGTCGACATACCACCAGGTACGTTATATATATATATATATGTATATATATATATGTATATATATATATATATATATATATATATATATATATATATATGTGTGTGTGTGTGTGTGTGTGTGTGTGTGTATATATATATATATATATATATATATATATATATATATATATATATATATATATATATTGCATATGTGAGATGTTATGCAATGAGTACATTTATCTATCACATATTTACGATACGATTTAAAAGGGTCAGATTAGCAATGGTGAAAGGTCAGATTTACACCAAATGTTCTAGTTTTAGCTACTTGTCTCTTTCCCCAAGATTTTACGTGTGAAATTTAAGAAATTATCTATATCTCAACTCAGTGTCACTCAACTCAAATAGGAAGATGCTGATGTTTATAATGGGCTCAGTGTTTGTGTTTCAACGGGGCTTTTGTGAGGCCACTTTAGTAAGGGTACATATATATATATATGACTATTTATCACATCACCGTGATTCATATACAATCAGAAAGCTACAAACGTCCTTTAATATCCAATTCACTCTACCTCGGAAATAATATATTTCCATATATGTTACGCCGACTGCGTTAGTGTGTCACTGTAGTCCTGATTCCTCGTCCGTCGCTGGTTCGACCCCACGGGACGGTGGACTTATTATCAACTAAAAAATTCCCCTTCGGTAACATATATGAAAATATATTATTTCCGAGGTAGAGTGAATTGGATATTAAAGGACGTTTGTAGCTTTCTGATTATATATATATATATATATATATATATATATATATATATATATATATATATATATATATATATATATATATATATATACACACACACATACATATATATTGTATACATACATACACACACACACACACATATATATATATATATATATATATATATATATATATATATATATATATATATATATATATATATCTAAGTACCGTTACTAAAGTGGCCTCACAAAAACCCTCTGAAACACAAACACTGAGCCCATTATAAGCATCAGCATCTTCTTATTTGAGTTGAGTGACAATGAGTTGAGATATGGATAATTTCTTAATTTTTCACAAGTAAAATCTTAGGGAAAGAGACAAGTAGCTTAAAATAGAACATTTGGTGTAAATCTGACCTTTCACCATCGCTAATCTGACCCTTTTAAATATTGTTGAAAGATATGATACTGAATCATTAGTAATTACACTAATTATACATCCTCGTGCAATATCCAAAAGCAACAGTAACTTCCTGTTTCTCTTACTTCCTGTTTTGTTTGGAATGAAGAAGAAAGGGAAAAGAAGCTACGAGAATTTTTACTAAGTAAATGAGGGTTTAAGGTTCCATGTATGATCAATAAGAATATGATTATAGGCGCTATGCTATGATAAATTGGTGAAGAAAAGGAGGAAGCAATTCCACGTTTCATTTCATCCCACATAAGCACAAATATATATAAAAAAAAAAATTTCAGAACAACTGTATTGTAAATGTAGTAGCCTTCTTTCCCGTTTTCTGTTTCTCTCTTTTTAAAGCTTCTAACGCGATAAGACCGGTATATAATTTAACCCTAGCAATTAATGCCATCCTCAATAAGACAAGGAACTCGTGACGCGATGAAATTCTGGCATTCTTGGAGCTCAAACTCCTCGGAATGGAAGGGAACGCGAGGTCAGCACGCAAAGGTTCCCACATATATCATCATTAGCTGCGATAATGATAAATTGTAGAGGAACCTATCGACTGTTTTCCCTCCTTTTCTAAGGAAGTGTATATGCCACAGTAAGACTGTGAAACCAGGGATTTCACGCAATCCCAGAAATTTTCAGGGAATTCGTGAAATCATCAATTCACTTAGGGATATTTGATTCTCGAGGGGCTAGTACTAAACACGGCGAAACAGTGATTCATCTACACTTTCTCTGAGTTGAGTACTAGCACTGTTTCGCTGTGTTTAGTACTAGCCCCTTGGGGACCAAATGTGTTTCGCCGTGTTTAGTACTAGCCCCTCGGGGATCAAATGTCCCTAAGTGCATTTGATCACATTTGATCGCCGAGGGGCTAAATAGTGCTAAACACGGCGAAATAGTGTAGATGAATCACTGTTCCGCCGTGTTTAGTACTAACCCTTCGGGGATCAAATATTCGTAAATGAATTGGTGATTTCACGAATTCCTTGTAAATTTCAGGGATTTCGTGAAATCACTGGTTTCACAATCTTACTGTAACATATACAGGGAGGAAGAAGTAACCTCATACATCAGAAGATCGATTTTCAGATTAATTTACATCACATGGCTTCGCTAAGAACCTCAGGTTATATAGTTTTGTTTGCTTAACAGTATGTAAAACGTTTATCAGCTGGATGCATTTTTCGAAGACAAATAAACTGTTTATTGCAAAAATGTATTTGAGGCAGACGATTACCAAAATTGCAGAAAAGCAAAAACCAAAAGCTATCAAGTCAGTACTTGGCCGGATAACCACCATGAAAGGTAAGACGCCATCTGCACAGAAGCCTCTAGAACACACAACACACACATATATATATATATATATATATATATATATATATATATATATATATATATATATATATATATATATATATATATATATATATATATATATATATATATATATATATATATATATATATATACAAACAGTATACATAGGGTGTTTCTGTGCTCATGCGCAAATGCTGATGTGTAATTTTCTTCCTGCCTTTTCGCGGCAACGCAATATTACCAGGTCTGAAAAGACGGCGTCCTTGCCTGACATTTATTGAATTCACTTCTTACGCATCAGTGTTTCAAATTCCCGAACGTACGCCCATATCAGGGGTGGGGAGAGAGAGAGAGAGAGAGAGAGAGAGAGAGAGAGAGAGAGAGAGAGAGAGAGAGAGAGAGAGAGAGAGGAGGGGATAACCTGAAATATTAAACAATTCTTGACGCTCGGATATAAATAAATAATATATACATACATACATATACATATATATATATATATATATATATATATATATATATATATATATATATATATATATATATATATATATATATATATACATACATAATCTCAAACTGTTTTCAGTAATAAGGATCTCTCCACGGAAAAACAAGACAATGGTCATTGCCACATTCCCACTTGAACTGATGAATCTTGGATCAATCCTTTCAAAACATTAGCTAATTCACACGCCTTCACAGAGAGCTCACCAACAACACCCTTGATCTCTGTACTGAGTATATATATATATATATATATATATATATATATATATATATATATATATATATACATATATACATATCTGTGTCCATGTCACGTAAATATTCTTAGAATGAAGTACTTGGATAAAGCCCCCAATCTCATGGTATGAGCATCTGCTGCCTTGTAGGCTGACACCTTATTAAGTAAAGGCTAGACCCACAGTCGAAAACTGTGGCATTGCTAAGGATGAGCACCAGAAATTATTAGAAGTGGAATGATGGATAGGTCTAGATGTCGATGGCTTTGTCTCCTCTGTTTCAACTCTGCACACATTTTTTAGTGTACTTAGCCAGTCAACCCTCCATAGATTCTACGGCAACCAACACTAGGCATAAAGGGGTGTTAAGAATTCCTGGGGGTGCTGAAATCAATTATAGAGGGCTCTGGGAATCAAAACAATTGCCCGGAACCGCCTTCAAACTGGGTTGCTCCATGATATGAGGGTGGCTCTGACCAACACGAAACCTCGAATTGAGAAACTCGTTGCGTATAAGCAACAACAAAAATCACATTGATATATGTATGATTGATCACCTGGCAGTGCATATTTGTGTTTGTCCAATGTATTTTCTTTCTCTCGGGTTTTCTTATTTCTTCTATGACCAATAATGGGGTGTTGGATTGGCTTGACCTGACTACAGAGGTGCTAGGGTCATAAAACGTTGGGAAACACTGCTCTAGCTAATAAATGCCAAATATAAACTGAAAATATAAAACTAAAATATTATACCCCACGTCGAACTGTGAGGATGGAACAATTAGAAAATTAAATTAACGGATATGGATGAAAATGAATGGGGAACGAGAAAATGAATGAAGTAAAGTGTATATTTACTCAGAAAGATGAGATGGAACTGGTAAATGAGTAGGCATTATCTTAACACTAAATGTAGAAAAGATACGAACTGGCTGAAGAGCAATGGGCAGCAGACTAATGCTTGCAAGATTTGAATGAAAACAGTGCAATATGAGATTTGTAGTATGCTATGCACCAACGAATAAACTTTCAAAAAATAAATAATGAAGAAAATTATTTAGAGCAGTACAATCTTATAGATGAAATACCAGAAAGAAGTATCAGAATGGTTGTTGGAGATAAAAATGCAAACTTCGGACAGAACAAAGAAAATACGAAGTATTTAATAGACAAAGAAGACCTGGGAGAGAATGCAAACGAAAATGGGGTGCAGTTTATTAGTTTTGTGTCACAAATAACTTTGCATTTGGAGGTACTGTATTCTTACCACATGGTCATCCAAACGTACACTTGGATATTTCCTTATCGCATTCATTAAAAACCAAATACATGACAAGGTTATTAATGGAGAGAGAAAAAGAACTCTGCAGAAAGTCAGGAGATAAGGAAGGGCAGATGTCGGCAGAATCACCAAATTGTCACTGCCACACTAAAACTAGAATTAAACGTCCCAACAAAAATTATGACAGAAACTAGGAATTGGAATATAAAATTTTGGCCAATGAACTTTGAAATCTACGAAGTCATTCAGCGCTGAAGGGAAAAGTGAGAGTAAACAGGTTTTAAAGGTGTGACAGGAGGAAAAATTTGCAGTGGAAAGTAAGATGGAAGAAAGAGAATATGAACGAGGTCCAGTAAAAGGAATGAAAGGGGTTGCAGCTAGGGGCCGAAGGGACACTGCAAAGAACCTTAAGTAGCGCCTACAGCGCACTGCCTAAGGTGCACTGACAGCACTACCTGCCTACGATAAAATACAGCTTCTTGAGGCATAACACAGAAAGGCTTAGGTAAGAGAATGCCGAAAAGAGATCGGCAGATTTAGAAACCGTATCTGAAGGGTTCAGACTCTCAGTGACGACTAGACTAACATCTAGAATTTATATCAATCTGCAGGAAAGATTCTGGAATAGGGAGTCACAAAGGATTATATATATATGTGTATATATATATATATATATATATATATATATATATATATATATATATATATATATATATATATATATATATATATAATATATATATATATATATATATATATATATATATATATATATATATATATATATAAAATCATATCTGTAACTTTTGTAATTTTTTCACAAGATGAAGTCAAATCTAAGTTGACAGTAATTTTAACCCAATATTCAATTCATGTCAGCTCATTTTTCCTCTAATGAATAAGGCATCGTATAGCTACAATTAAATTCTTTTCCTGTGTTCTTTTATCTGCTTTATCCATATATAAATTTTAATTCATTATTATCCCACTAAGTACGGCTCAGTTTTGTTACTGGAACACTTGGATGACCTAACTTCAGACCCGAAGATGAATTAATACACTACTTGTAAGGTTCCGAAAATATTCCCAAACAATTGATTATGACAACTGCATAAATAATTTCGTGATGGTGCTCATTCTTGAAATATCCCAAGGGTAAGTAAAGAACAAAAAGAGCATGGAATCCCAAACTTAACCTATGCAAAATATCATAAATAACTTTTTCTCTACTAGTTTCATGAGCAGAATCCAGGTTTATTTATGTGACTATGAACTAGCGTCCTTATGTCGGACAACTTTTACTAATCATCAGTTTCAGGTTTCGTTCCCCCTCCGCAGATCTGAAAATGTCATCGTGTTCATTAGCACCATATGCTGCTCTTATCTTACTCAATTTTTGGGTGTCACTTTTCATTCTGTCAACTGTTAGTCCATTAGTCCATTACACCTTCATAGCCCCTTTGAAAGAAAAATAACAAAGTTAACGAAGAGCAAGCAAAACGGATACAACATTCAATCAAATGTTATTTTTCACGAAATACATCATCAGAAATATTAAAATAAAGATTCAACTGATCTAGAAAAACCTTTACAATAACATTATTCAAGTTTTCAACTTAAATAACGCCTTTCTCTCTCTCTCTCTTATTTCAACAAAAATGTCTTAATATGTATCTTATTTACTTAATTAAGTTTTTCTGTTAGCTCTTTGTTTCAACTGGAGTTTTACCTCATCGTTATGAATAATTCTCTCTAGTTATAAAGGTGGTTTAATAACGCCATTTGGCAATGACAAATAATCTTTCAATACTGTTTAATTAATGCTAGAGATCTTCGAATAATGAACATTTGAAGTTCCATGAAGCTCTGGATGGCGTCTCGACATAAGGGAAGAAGAAGAAGAAGAAGAAGATCGAACGTAATACAAACCAGAGACCTTAGTCTTTATGAGTTTCCCCTTGAAGCAAGAACAAAGAACCTTCAATTTCTCCTCCCGCAGTACATGTCTCAGGAACTCCCATGCGCCCATCACAAAAGGCTTCTTTCTTTCTTTCAAGTTCTCATCTAAATTGCCTACAGGAGGCATAGAGAAGTAAGCCGAGCGGCAGCCAGTCAAGGATTCTTTTGTTTCCAAGATGGCGGACCGAAGGCAGCTCGGCAGTTTTTCATGGGCTGGTAAATCATGCAGTCTGACATGTCGTGCGAGTTTGCCTGGATTCATGCAGATTCTGACCATTTTTTAAATGTCTGCTTGTGTGCTGAGTCCAAAAAAATGACCGCTGGGCAAAATTCCTTGTTACTTGCTTACATAATTTTCATTGAGTTTCTTCTTCCCTGATACCAGTTCCAGTACTGTTTTTTCTATGATATGGACTTCGATATAGAAATTTTAAATTTTCATTTACAGGGGCTTCGTGTTTATCCCGTTAATCGCGAATAACTTCTCTAACGTAGCCAGGAAACTGGGGAGAAATAAGTTTCCCTACTGTAAAACGTTCCCACAATGAAGGATGCAGGGAAAACTCCTGATACGTTCTTTATAAGTAAAAATCTTGTTGAAGGAATTGAGAAGAAATGAACAGCGTCCTGACTTGAAAAAGTTGTCCTCGCTGAGAGACGACAGGAGAGACACGAAATGTGCGCTTCATAAGTAAACCAGTTCAGCTTAAAATAACGAGAAAACTTTCCCCTGGACAGCAAGAGAACCAGCATCTACGCAATGGCTGACCTCTTGCAATATTTAGCGACTAAAGATGACTGGTTCTTGCACCATGACGCCATACAAATCGCTTCTTGTGATCGAAGTCACAAACGAGTCATCACGCCCAAGAAAAACTTGGGTCACATTAACATTCTTTAGCGGTTACATGTCAGAATAGGCTTTACACCAACGCAAATTGGAAATTAAACACATACACAGAAGGACAGATATTACACACTCACACATATGTCTATATCTGCCTATCTGTCTATACAGTACATGCATACCGACATATATATATATATATATATATATATATATATATATATATATATATATATATATATATATATATATATATAAAGGCAATATATATATATAAGGGAAATATATATAGTGCTAAGTAAAGAGTGGACAATAAGTCGAAAGGCCTCGCACCACTACGTCGTTTCGTTTTCCTTCATGGTATTGCCTTTATTTATATATTCATCACGTTCCATATTTTCGTGATTTATTTATATATATATATATATATATATATATATATATATATATATATATATATATATATATATATATGTGTGTGTGTGTGTGTGTATACAGAATGAAAATCTTTTTTGATAGAAAAAATTATTTCTATGAAAGCAAAATAATGTTACCTATATATATATATATATATATATATATATATATATATATATATATATATATATATATAATGTGTTTGTGTATATACATAAATATATATACATATATATATATATATATATATATATATATATATATATATATATATATATAATGTGTTTGTGTATATACATAAATATATATATATACATGTGTGTGTATATATATATATACAGAATGAAAATATATATTTTTGATAGAAAAATTATTTCTATATAAATATAAAAATAATATTACATGTGTACATATATATATATATATATATATATATATATATATATATATATATATATATATATATATATTTGACGGCAAGAAATGCTATGAAGAAAATTACTATAAAAACTACATAAGCGTTCAGCGTGTCAGCACGAATCATCGTGATACCACGCAAATTTCAGATGATATGTACAATGCTAACTTTCGAACAGTGCTATGAGGCATATTTCAGTAGGCCAAGTACAAGTCCATTGTTCCATCTCAATGTGGTATTCCCTATCCATATATACACGTATGTATATGTACATACGTCGAAAGGGTAAGGAATCTGGATCTACATTTCACAAATTGCTACGAGAAAAAGCAGAGCTAAATTACACATAGAAACAACTCTCACACCCATACATCTACATAACTTACGTTTCATGGGTATATTTTCTGCTCTCAACCCCCTCTTAATTTATTCCATTCGTATATGGAAGGGCAAGGAAAGTCCGCGACCTTAGAAGTCCTGCCGTCTGGCTGGCATTTCCGTCATGTTACTGTCACATATTGGGATTTTTTTTTTTGTAACGTTGCAATCCTAAATGGATTTTTTTTAACGCGGTAAATATCTTGGAGGAATTTTTAGTAGTGAGGCCAGGGAGCCATGCAGAGGACACGACCAGTTACAGAAAAGAATCCACCCTCGAAGGCACTTGAAAACAGTCAAACCTACTGCTGCTTAATTATAAAGTACGTTAACCCATCCACGCAAGAACTGCATAAAAATACTGCACGGAGAAATAACACCAGTAAAGACCATAATACAATGAGAAGCGCATAAGTAGAGACATAAAACAGTCATATTATGCAAGTGAGCATATCAAAAGGCCAAGCCTTACAGGAAGTCTGCACTAACTGTGGAACGTTTGCAAACCTCAACTTTCCCACGGAAGGAAGGCAAGAGCTTAAACGCTGACATGCCAATGGCAATATTATTGCGGCTCGTGCAATGCCAAAAGCTTCCAGATGTATTTTACAATCATGGTTGAGCGAGAGAGAGAGAGAGAGAGAGAGAGAGAGAGAGAGAGAGAGAGAGAGAGAGAGAGAGAAAGCGATGAGGATACAGAAACACACCCAGAGAGGTTGTATTGATTTGCTGATATCATGAGCGGGAGTGGCATGAAGAAATGTAATTTGAGAGAGAGAATAGAGCAGAACAGAATTTAAAATTTAGGCCAACGGCCAAGCGCTGAGACCTATGGGGTCATTTAGCGCTGAAAGGGAAATTGACAGTAAGAAGGTTTGAAAGGTGTAACAAGAGGAAAACCTCACATTTGCACTATGAAACAATTGTTAGGAGAGGGTGAAAAGTCAGATGGAAGAAAGATAATATGAACGGAGGTACAGAAAAAGGAATGAAAGAGTTTGCCGCTAGGGGGCCGAAGGGACGCTGCAAGACCCTTAAGTGCACCGTGTGAGGTGCACTGACGGCACTACTCCCCTACGGAGTTGAGAGAGAGAGAGAGAGAGAGAGAGAGAGAGAGAGAGAGAGAGAATTCAGTGCAACTAAAACTCAGCTTTTGAAATGTGTTTCTAGTCAATAACTGACGCAGTCTGTAAAAATCGATATTCATTCAAACCCACACTGATCACCGATGTTTACTCTTGTGTATTATTCTATATATTATTATACTATACATAACGTTCTAAAAGACTTGACGAATAGCAAAACACAGGACAGACTTATCTTAACACACAAACACTCGATGAAACTGGAGGCATATTACATTTTTTCATTTTCATCAACCCTTTTATCTATTTGAAAAGCTTTCCTTTTTTTGTTATGTCGTCTTTTTTTCAGATCCCTAGGTGAATAAGTCCTTTGTTCAAATCTGGAATGCTGCTGGAAAAGTGAAAGCTTTATCTCCTCTAACAAACGAAGTTATATTGGAGAGCTGTTCGAAGGCATCGTAGATGCTACGATTGACATCTATTCTCTCTCTCTCTCTCTCTCTCTCTCTCTCTCTCTCTCTCTCTCTCTCTCTCTCTCTCTCTCTCTCAAACCGGTGTAAATGCGGTTATCTCAGTGTTCTTGTGACAATAGCAACAAGGATAAATGACGTTGCTTTAGGCAGAGGTCTGGACAAATGCACACCCAAGGTTATTCAGCGTACATTCTTTTTTTATATTGGAGCTATACTTTCCACATTAAAGCTGGCACCACTGGATTATCATTTCCAAATTAACTGGAAGCTAATGTACTTTAAATGATCTCTGATTTAGTGGATGCTCCTGGCATCTTTAGCTGTGGCGATTTAAAATAATCACTTTCACATCTCAACAGAGCAGCATGAATCCAGACGCATTTAAGAACAATACAACCCCAAAAGTATAGTAAAAGAGAAAAAGGAGCGAGTATTATCTTTATAAAAAATATTCTCAGCATATTAAATAAACAAGTATTCGCTTGACCTTCATACATTAAACATTAAAGCAAAACCAAAGAAAAGAAACTTTTGATCAGAACTTAATAGTTTACCAACACGAAAAAAGAATGGTCTCTAACAGCAAAGTTTCGTAGAAATGGTTTCTATTACATACCACGGAAGAGGCAGAGAGCGTTGGGCATCCAGGATTTAATTCCCAAAGGTATTCGGGTCAACAGGAAGCTTTCCGCGCACTTAGAATTTACATTTCCTCGTGGCCTGTGTTTGGTTCCGGGTGAGGAACGGAGGAAACAAGTACCAATTTTCGGACGGCAGCAGATCTCAATACGAGATGTAAAGAAGAGGAGGTTTCTTCACTATTAAACCAATAGGGAACAAAAGCTGATAGAGAAGAGAAACGCTGACCAATAAAAATATTGTTATACGATCAATGCAGTGATTGTCAATACAGTTATATTCTCTCAAAGCTCTGAGTCATTGAGTGGGTCTCTCTCTTTACGACATCCCTGTTGTCTATCTCTCTGGTCTTATTGTTGGCATAGCTATAGATGCGTTTGCTTGGCTCTCTAATAAACAGTATCTCAACTGGTTACTGTTTTAATTGCATTACTGTCATACTCAATCTTCATGTTTCTTGTGAAGAGGCAATAAAGTTGACACTGACGAGAAATAAATATATATATATATATATATATATATATATATATATATATATATATATATATATATATATATATATATATATATATATATAACTACGACATGAACAGTAGGTTCTCCAGTAGTTTGTACTACATTATCATTTTTTTATCATTTTGAATATTCATTGTTTTTTTTCTTCTCTCTCTCTCAGTATCTATCTTCTCAGTGATTTTATTTGACGATTTCTGTTTGGTACGTGATTTCTTATTGCTTAGTTAACTTAGGTTTTATGTTCCTTTTTTTACTTTATATTATTATGTATTTTAAAGTTTTGTCAATTATATATAACTGTTTTAATACTTTTAGATTTAGTCAATCGGTATAGTTTTCTTACTGTTTCTTTTTATTTTTATGTAATTCCATAGATAAGTGACCCTGATGATGGGAAAAGTTACGTATTCCCGAAATACCTCTGTTAATTTCTAAGAAATAATAATGTCTATTTTATGGCTATCCTGTTCCTCCTTATAATATACATACACACACACACACACACACACACACATATATATATATATATATATATATATATATATATATATATATATATATATATATATATATATATATATATATATATATATATTTTTCTTCTCTTCAGTATCAACTTTACTGCCTCTTCACAAGAAACATGAAGATTGAGTATGACAGTAATGCAACTAAAACAGTAACCAGTTGAGATACTGTTTATTAGAGAGCCTAGCAAACGCATCTATAGCTTTGCCAACAATAAGGCCAGAGAGATAGACAACAGGGATGACGTATGCGGCTTCAGTCTATTTGATTTCCAAATTTTATTCAGCCTTCCCATTGTATCATTTGCCTTGCTTTAGACTTTCACTAGATTTCAACTCGAGAGAACCCGTACTGAATATCATTGTTCCCAAACATCTAAAAAATTCAACTTCCTTAGTCTTTTCTTTGTCTGATGTTTTTTCATCACACAGTCAGTCCTCATTGCTTCTATTTGAACTTACATTTATTTTGACTCCCATCTCTACAGTCATTTAATGTATTCTATTCAGCCAGCTTTTTAAATCTTGTGGTTTTGTGCTGATTAAATCTGCATCATCTCCATATTTTTAGCCTGTGAAGTTTCTATCGTTATTCCAATTTAAACCCTCCCCTTCCATCTCTGGCCAACTTTTTCATTACAAAATCGATGAGAAGGACAAACAGCAAAGGTGAAATAACATTCCCTTGTAACATCTCACCTTTTCGTGCAAATTCACTTGACAAGACAAATTGACATTAAACTTTCATCTACTTCGTTCATGGATGATTTCAATTAGCTTTACATTTTAGCAGGAATTCCATACTGATGCAAGACCTTCAGTATCATTGGTCTGTGGACTGTGAAATGAGTTCTCGTAATCAACCAATGCCACCAGAATGGGATTTTTAAGTTCCATACGCAAATATTTCATGTGTACAACTCCTGCCTTTGCTAAAAACGAGCTTGTTCATCTCTGAGCCTTTTGTCAATATTTCCTCCAGTCTATTGAGAACAAGAAAGAGAGAGAGAGAGAGAGAGAGAGAGAGAGAGAGAGAGAGAGAGAGAGAGAGAGAGAGAGAGAGAGCCAGCATACACACACATATAATATATATGTACATATATATGTGTGTGTCTATGTGTGCGTATGCAGTTTAAACCCCGTGGTATTACAGTAGTAGACATTTTGTCTCTAGTGTCGTATGAACAGCGAATCAAAAGCTATTTAGAAATCAAGGTTGCCAAAACCGACCGAAATTAGCTTCGTCAGGGAGGTACATTGTTGACGTTTCACGATATGGAGAAATGTTTAAAACATATATCAGTTCCTAATTTCTGGCCTTGAAAAGTACTGGAGAGAGAGAGAGAGAGAGAGAGAGAGAGAGAGAGAGAGAGAGAGAGAGAGAGAGAGAGAGTGTCCTTAGCTACCAAAAAAAAAAAAAAAAAGGCAAATAACAGGTCAAGGCGAAGACCATGAAATTGCTACTGTGGTTCAACTAAACTGAGTAATCCCTTCTAAATGACAGTATTAAAAAGGACCTGGTAACTTCCCCCTTCACACTAGTGGCTTCATAGTCTCGTAGAAAAGGAAATATTCTTTAACTAGTTACCAAGAGGTAATAGCTGAGACCGTAATATTTCACTTGTCTTTCATGAATACCTTATCCTCTCCAAGCAAGCAGAGTTTTGCAAGTTACGAAAGGCATATTCATTTAATTTACTACGTCTCAGTTCATTATTCATGAAAATTTTATTTATTTTTCATTTCTTCATCTGTGCTCATTTATTTTCGTCTGTATATAGTTATAAATCATGGAAATTTCTACTTATTCACTTATTCATGTTGTTGTTAAAAGTCGGAGGTGTCGATATACTGTTTTTATATTAAAATTACTTGTTAGCCAAAGAGTTTATAGTCTAGAGTCAAGTTAACGAATTAATAAAGAAAATAACGAAGGGATGTCCCTAAGTTGTTTCCAAAATGGAAAAAAATACCATCATGAAATCTAAACCAGTAATGGTAGGTCTTGCCGGACACAAGAATCATAGCAGAGTGACTAACACAGAAGCATACGACTCTCCCATGACCTAAGGATCGGTGATCTCAAGCGTTTAAAATGATTACCTTTCACTGTCTATAATTTTTTATATAGTAAAATGGAAGGTTCCAACGCGGCGAGGGTCATGCCGAAATTAGAGTGGGCACTCAAGCAGCGCCGAAAGATTTGCCCCATAGCCTAAAGGGTTGTTATACTATGGGAACGATGAGGAAGGAAGTCAGTTATTATAGCAAACGATGCTAACCATACTTCAGATTAGTTACATTTGACCTTCAGTACTCTGATCAATTATGACGAGGTAATATTAGGTTTATAATTTTTTTTATTAATACTTAATTCTTTTCTTCAAAGACCTGTAAATGTTTTGATACTTATTCAATAGTCTTTCCTTTTCCTATCACAAATTTAAAGACAAGTAGAAAACAACGATTAGTCAAAACTGATATAAGTAAATGTGAAAAAAATTTAACTGATATAAGTAAATGTGAAAAAACTTGCACTAAATTGCGTACATTCACGTACAAAAGTGTAAAATTAATACTACCTTATATCTACAGAACAAGAAATCTTGAAACACTTTTGTATTTACAGTACCATTATAGCGTTTACCACATCATAACAATGTTTAATACGCCTGGAATCAATTTCCAACATCCATCTCGCCCCACTTGTTTTTCGAAATTTGTTGTGTTTATTATTAGGAATTCTGCGAGGCCCTCAGCCATTTCTACACGCAAAAAGAAAAAAAAAATTTTTTAGACGAGTTCTTGGAGAGGGTTTGCATTTCTACGCGTTGTCCGACACCTTAGATGGCAGTTTTATGTTTTCCTTAAAATTCCATTATCCCACTTTCGCTCTGTATCCCGAGTGACCTCTCGTGCCAACATCTGCTACCCCATGCAAGCATGCTAATGCAACGCCTACGAAACACACGTAGACACGAGTTCACCAAGAGAGAGAGAGAGAGAGAGAGAGAGAGAGAGAGAGAGAGAGAGAGAGAGAGAGAGAGAGAGAGAGCTTGCAATATCCTTCAGGTTACATAATTCTGATCAACAAATTTCCTATTTGCAGAGTTCTTTACAAACGGAAAAGTAACATGGACAGATACACCATTATGCAAATTGCGAACATGATCCCAGACAATAGAGAGAAAGAAAAACATTCATTTCCTCATTCCATTTAGGGCGTAGTTTACGGAATATTTCTCACTTGTGGTCCGGACACTTCCGATGTCCACCGGCTATCGTTTAAGGAGTACAATCCTTCGGGACAAAGAGCAAAACAAAAAGAAAACCACTGAGGTGTTTTCTGGGTGTGGTAGGAAATGATAATAGAAACAACAATGGAAATTTGCAACTGAAGTTAGACACTGCGTTAAGAACCACAAGTAATTAGTAACATGCATTTTCTTCCTAAAAAATGCCAGCTATTTTCTCTCCCACTCTCTCTCTTTCTCTCTCTCTCTCTCAGTACCGAACATTTTGAGCGCCAAGTATCTGATTTATCAAGTCCTGTATTATACTGAAGCACAAATGAATGCAAACGAAATTAACGCATTATACAGAACCATACACATACAATATAAAAATGTACAAACAAAGGCCACTGAGTAACATACAGAAATCCTCAGTCATTCAATATGGAACATACCCCTATTCTAATAACTTGTAATGTTAGGTGTCATTTAACTGATGATTTTATCTGTCCCAACCAGAACTCGTTGCGAACTAAGTCTTGAAATTCAGTTAGCTAGGATTCTACTGATCACTTCTCCAAGAAAAATAGAAGACTAAAATACTCTTAATCTCAAGTTGACGTATCTACCCAGGCAATATAGTAAACATTAAACTATGCATCAAGTGGGTGACCAGAATGACATCAGCAGGAATAGTTCTAAAGGCCACAATAGTCCAGGGAAAAACTACCCTCTACCAACAAACTCTGGAATGTAACTTTGGAATTTCATCCTTGCTTCCGTTGAGTGAGCGAGCGGGTGTCTGTCAGTCTGTTTTCGCGGGCTCTCTCTCTCTCTCTCATATATATACATACATTATATACAGTATATATATATATATATATATATATATATATATATATATATATATATATACACGTACATATATATATTATATATATATATATATATATATATATATTATATATATATATATATATATATATATATATATATATATATATATATATATATATATATATATATATATATATATATACATAAGGACAGATCCACAGTATTTATATGCAGCATGGCTTCCTATAGTTTGTCCGCGTGAGTTTGTTAGACACTGAGCTCGCAAAGGTGTGGCCACTTCTGTTTAGCCGTTGATATATTTCCCTTAACGTTAATCCCTTGTTTACGGTTTTGTCTGAGACCTGTCATTTACTGTTATGGTTGCTTGACGTGATAGTTCTTCAGTAGATGGTTGGTTTGTGATTAAGCTATAAAGCGACCCCTGACCTTCTATTATAAATACCTTATCCCGCCCACGTGTCCCGGAAACTCAGGTTTAGAAGAGGTCAAAATTATGCCATATTATTGGCTTTTATGAAAAAACTGTTTCCAATGAAAATATTTAAAGTTAGATGTGTTATTACTCTCGATTTTAAACTCATGGCTGTTCTTTAGAAAACTTTCTCTTGAGTAGGCTCAGCCAAGTCCATACTTTTATCATAACAATGAGACGTTTGTCACCAAGGGGAGTCTCCTTTTTCTCCCCACCCTAACGATCTTAGTTTGACAGACTATAAGGGGTCAGTTTTTTTATGATCTCAGATTAAGTCGGATTCAAGAAGAGAGGATAATAAAGGGTCTATGGAACACAGACCAGGGGTATAATTTCAATTTCGCCCTTTTTGTACAGGTAACATTGATTCCAGGATATGTCTTTGGGTTAAGTCATTGACATGGATTACTGTGTCGGCCTTAGTGCAGTTAACGCGGTGACCATTGTTAAGCCAAAAGGGTATACACAAATAATAGCCTGGCCATCCATTGCCCTAACTATGGTCACCGTATTAACTGGGCTAAGGAGTGCACAGTAATCTGTACAAAAGGATCCTCTACTATTCTTTCTCTTCTTGAATCCGACTTATCAGAGATCATCGAGAAACTGACCTCTGAGGGAGCCTTGTTCTGTGTAAATACGGTGTATCTGTGCTTTGCATATTATGGGCTGCTCTATAAGCCAGAGCCTGTGCTGGTACAATGCCAACTCAGTCACAAACAACAACCACCATTTTATTTCACGGTGAGACTGACAATGTCAATAATTATATATATTTATACATATACATTTATATATACATATATATGTATATATATAATATATATGATACAATATATATATATATATAATATATATATATATATATATATATATATATATATTTATATATATTATACATAAAATGTGTGTAATTACAAAATGCTGATAAACAACCTTATTTCATTTAATTTAACTCGACTTAAAAAGATTAGCCAAACATTTCCTCTAATAAATATAGACATTTAACAAATATCTTCACACCTAAGTCAGTTCAGGAAGTGAACACAGGAAGACACAAAATCGCTAATTAATAAATGAAAAAGATTCTGACTCATAAATTTTTTACGAATTAACCTGAGCACTGACAAACACAATCCCGTAAAAGAGACAATGTATCAATAAATAAATGATGATTCAGTCACAATACAAAGAAATTCAAACAATCCCACAAGTTACGTTAAACATTAGCAGTAAAAACGCTTTGATACTCGAATATTATGAGGACATCATAAAGTAATAAAAAAAAGATTAGATAACAAGCAAAAATTGACAGAAATATGTCATTAATTCAAGGAAATAAGCAACATGAAATTATGTAGAATTTTAAAAACCAAATTTTGTAAAATTTGCAATTAATTGAGCTTACGATTAACAAAACATTTCGAACCCTTACATTGTATCGTATCGGTTGATGAATATATCAGATTGCGAAGACTTGAGTTTTTAAGTATATACTCTATTAATTATTATATTTTTTATTAATATTTTTATATTTTCATGAGGTCATGTTTCAGAACCATCTGTGTCACTCACTGTACACTGATAAATGTATAAGAATACATTTACCAATGTAAGTGACACATAAATGATTTTGGAACATGACCTCATAAAAATACAAAAATATTAATAAAAAATATAACAATTAATAGCGTATATACTTAAAAACCTCAAAGTCTTCGCAATCTGATAAATTCATCAACCGATACGATACAATGTAAATCACGCCGAGACCTTGAAACTCTCCGCTAGCCGTACTCTCTCGACAGCGACCACCCAGCACCGCCCAATCTCAGCTGCTGACGCTCCTCCTCCTCCTCCTCCTCCTCCTCCGAGGGTGGCAGCAGCAGGAACAACAAGACCCACAGCACCAGCAGGGGCCTGAACTTGACCCCCGGCCCACGTTCGTTAGTCGGTTTGTGAGAGAGTGTAAAAGTGGGGTTCGTGAGTTCGTGCATGCGTACTAGACGAGGGCATAAAGAGTGTGTCAGTAGGGCCAGAGCGTTCAGTGTAAGGTCATGGTTTGTGCAACGTGGTTAGTAGTGCTGGTGAGTGGCTTAACGGCGACGGAAAATAAGGTTGATGACTGGCAAGTCATGACTCGTTACATTTGTGTCATGTTAACTCCATACGGACGTTATGGAAGGGTTCCCAGTGCAGAGCTGGTGTTGGTCATTTCTGTCATTTTGGGGAGTTAATGTTTACTGTCTATTAGTGGATTTCGATTAATTCACCAGGCCATATATATATATATATATATATATATATATATATATATATATATATATATATATATATATATATATATATATATATATATACATATATACTGTATATAAATAATAAATAATATATATGTATATATATATATATATAAGTATACACATATATTGGGAGTTTCTAAATATTTTCTGCTAGATGATTTTGATTAATTTAGCTACAAACTTAGGGACATATATACATACTATATATACATATATGTATACACATATATATAGTGTATATATAACTAAAGACATTTTCCCTTTTAAAATGGATGGTGTCAAGAGGGTAGAGCCTTCCAGTTATCAGCAAGTCTTTGGGAAGAAGATGGTGGCCCTTTCCCCTTTTATTATTTCCCACGCAGAAACTGGTCCTTATTCATAGCCACGATGGTGGGCAGCAAAGCTTGAATCGGACCACTGACCTTCCAAATGCATACATACATACATACATATTATTTATAATATATATATATATATATATATATATATATATATATATATATATATATATATATATATATATATATATATATATATATATATTACACACACACACACATTCTCAAGTATTTAGTCCTGCTGAAATTATAACGCACCACTGTACGAGTGTCCTATACTAATATCACAAGTTCATTTTACTTCTCGTCTGATAACATTTATTCTGCAACTCTTTTCCACAACCTTCCAAAATACAAGTTCCTCGTTGGATGAGTCGGTAGAGTTCTCGGCTAGCACTCTGCTAGACCTGAGTTCGAGTCCCCGGCCAGCCAATGAAGAATTAGAGGAATTTACTTCTGGTGATAGAAATTCATTTCTCGGTATAATGTGGGTTGGATTCCACAAAAAAACTGTAGGTCCCGCTGCTAGGTAACCAATTGGTTATCTTTCGGGCCAGCCCTAGGAGAGCTGTTAATCAGCTCAGTGGTCTGGTTAAACTAAGGTATACTTTTTAACTTCCAAAATACAAATTTTTAAACCCGTATCTTTTCGATCCACGTCTGTATGCGATACTGCGATAAATTATTTTGCCTCGGGGATTGAATGTTTCCTGATAATAACAAAAAGCGCCTTGGGACATTTGGGCCACTAATTGTTATGGCTACTGTAACAGGAACGTTTATTTCATATATAACTTTCACTCGAGACAAAATATGACTCGGACTCTCCTTGTTCATTGCTCAGGGAAAGGTAGACGCTCCAATCATCAAGCACTCTGGTTCCGTTCTGGTTTTCCACGCCAGTTAAGCTAATCTAGAGTAATTTTTTTTTCAAGACAATCCAACTCCAAAAACCTGTTTCCCAGTTTTCCTGTTATGACAGCAATTTTGCTGTTTTTCCGTCCGATAAAACTCGTTCTGTTCAGTAACCCGTACCTCTCACTCGGCTAATTTCACTGTCACCATCGATACCATTCAGCGTTTAGTTATTTAGAGTCACAGAGTTCGTATTTGAAAAATACCTATGAAGTCACAAAGTTCTCTAAAGTACTAGCCATTGTATTTTACTATCTTTTTTTTTATCTTGATTCTGACCACTTCTGGAAGTGTCTTTATGTTTAGCTACCTGTTAAAAGGAAGAACCATTTTACTTCAGTCTCTGATTATTTCCTCTTTCTCTAAAACGCGTGGTTTCTTCCAACTACCATTCCTTTTACCATCCATAACACGGATTCGGAAAAATAAGGTGGTTTCTGTCTCATCATTACCAGCGGACACCTTTTAGACTTTATATTTCTCACATTTCCCAAGATTTTAATTGAAATTTCTCTTGTACTATTAATTAAATATGACCCGTTTTAATCGCTACACTGCCTGATTCTGATTTTTTACACCTGACTGACTTTACAGGATTTGCACACTGAACTATTTCTCATGATATCTTACAGTTTGTTTCTCTTTTGTCAGTCCATTTCTCTTTTAAGTTAATGACTTGCCATAATATAGGCAAAAGTGAAACAAAGACTTTTCACACCGCACAGCATACGTTTCTCATGTCAAAGACCTTTAGCTGAAAAGGCCACCTTATCAAATTTTAGCTACTCCATCAATTTCTTCAAAGACAGGATAAAATTACTGTCTTATATATACCTGTCCGTTGAGGGAGACAGTTGCTCCAGGAAATATATCGCTGTAAAATCAACCCTTTTGGTGTTTTAATGGCTACCTTTATTATACCTTTATTATATATATATATATATATATATATATATATATATATATGTGTGTGTGTGTGTGTGTGTGTGTGTGTGTGTGCTGTATGAGCAAAAACTCTACTATGGTATGAGAGTTTATACATACATGGTGCAAATCAGTCGTTCTTTCTTGAAATGTAAAAAAAAAAATGTTCCACAGCTATATAAAAATGCGTGAATTTCAAAATACGTGTATATTTCAAAGATTATTTAGCAACTAAGCCTGCAGACGATAGACGAAAAGTTTAATAAATTTTTTTGTGCAATCTCAAAAATATTGTAAAATTCGCGCTTTTTTAAAATGACGAACTGTTGTGCATGTATATACACATATATATAATCCAATTACAAAAATTAAATATATCCTTTCCCTAAAATAAACCTTCCCAGCACACGGCTAAAAAGTAACTGAACATAAAAAAACAGGAAGTAAACAAAAAAGCAGAACATCGTTAAATACCCAGACCTCTTCCATACCTTTGTTTGTTGCATAACTGTTCTCCTGTTTTGTTTATTTCCTGCTTGGTTTAATTTTTTTTTATGTCTAGTCACTTTTTAACTTCGTATTGGGTAGGTCTGTTTTAGGCAAAAAATTATTTTTGTAAGTTTAGTATATGCAGCGACGTTCTTTGTCATTGTACATATATAGATATAAACGCATATATATATATATATATATATATATATATATATATATATATATATATATATATATATATATATATATATATATATATATAGACAAAATCCACGAAGGAAAGTGAACAATGGAGTACTTTTCTTCGTGGATTTTTGTCTTTATATATTCATCACGTTCCATATTTTCGTGATTCATTTTCATATATATATATATATATATATATATATATATATATATATATATATATATATATATATATATATATATATATATATATATATATATATATATATATACTATATATGTGTTGTGTATGTGTGTGCTTGGGTGTGTATGTAGATCATCGACACCAAAGCACAATAAAGCAAAGTGCTTCTGTGAAATTCCCCCACTCATGTTTTTTCTTCTATTCATCCTCTTCTATAAAAATCCACCATCCCTTCTCATTATTCTCAACCTAAGGTCTTAGCCCTCCAACTCCTAGGTGCCCAGGTATTGTGCAAAGCACATGCCCAATCCATCATCTTCTTCCTTTCGGTATCATCTCACCTAAATGTGGAACGTACGTAATTTCCCAGATGGCATCATTTCTAACTCAATCTTACCATGATATCTTAGTCCACAACTGTTTTCACTGACATGAACGAAAATTCCATTGTCCAGCGCTACATATCCTATACTTTTATTTACACTGATGTATTTTCTTTTCCAATGATTTTTCAGTCAGACCAATGTAAAAGTTGTCACGGAACCCACATGGGATTTGATGAACACATTCTTTAGTGCTGTCGGGAGAGTTCTTTATAAGCACATGTTTCATTTTTTATTGTTCTTAAAATCGACGTTAACTCCAAAATTCTTTAGCAGATGGGGGATATCTTTGAAATTATTACTTTATGGTAATATTACTTGGCAGGTTTTCGTATTGTGGGTTTTTCTGTTGTTATCAAAAACATTCTTCACTGTCTCTCTTAAGCACTGTCTAATACAGAATAAAGGATATTCTAATCTCTTCCATGTATTCCTAATCATATCTATTTCATCATGAATGGACTCAGGGCTACATATACGTAAGGCTCATAAAAACAGGGATGCGAAAAACTGACTTACCTCGCTGTGGTTTTAAATATAAACAAACACACACACACACACACACACACACACACACACATATATATATATATATATATATATATATATATATATATATATATATATATATATATATATATATATATATATATATATATATATATATATATATATATATATATATATATATATATATATATATATATATATATAGAGAGAGAGAGAGAGAGAGAGAGAGAGAGAGAGAGAGAGAGAGAGAGAGAGAGAGAAAGAGAGAGAGAGAGAGCCGAGTGGCAACATTATTGCCTATTGCAGCAGGGGTGGAAGTAAATGGCATGATAATTGGCTCCTCTTGCATCACCTGTCAGTTTTTGCTTCGGAAGTAAAAGGCATCGTTTCCTTATCTGGGCTTATACCATTTGTACTGTATGGCAGTCTACCTTCTCCTGGCCCCCTACCCTTTATCCCCTGGGTCCCTTTCCAAATATTCCAATCAGGTTACGACCCTTCATTTGCCCTGTCTACAACCGAGGGTCGACACGCTCTTCGTGAAGGGCCAGATGGAATGGAGGGAAAAAATATGACCTTTTGATGGCTGCCTCTCTCCTTGGCTACAGGATACTCGCGCGTTACTTTCTCGTCTACGGACAGTTTTCTTTTCTTGCTGGGAACATTACCTTTTTAACTTTTTACTCCGAAGTTGTGATGGCCAATACATTTATCAAGAAAGATTTATGTACAGTATATACATACACGTACACGATTTCTTACATGTGTTTGTACTCTACTCAAGAAAAAGCACATTGAAAACTTCCAACCATTAAAGTCTTTCGATGAATAGGATCTAACTTTGACCTTACCATTTTCAGTCTGCGTAGAACAGCGTAAAGCGGTTATTGTTTTTCACTTAGCAAAATACATAGACGAAAGTCAGCCATCTACACTCGTATTTCCGGTGTAATCATCCTTCTTCGCCTTACGCTAAGTAAACTCAAGTATACTAAAGTGTATTACAGAATGAAAAATAATTCCTCTATATACTCACATGCATGTGTGCATGTATAAAGCCCCCCCTCTCTCTCTCTCTCTCTCTCTCTCTCTCTCTCTCTCTCTCTCTCTCTCAAGCTATATTTAGTTCCAAAGTAATCGCGGAATGACCTTACCGTGAACTTTCTTAGAGCATTACAATTACCTGACCGTCTAATCACCGTCTTAGCGCCGACCACCGCCGCACCTTGGCTACTTCCGCCTGCGTAGAAACGACCTTGCCAACCACGTGCACGCGGCTGTTCAGTGAGAGCGTTTTTTTTATGTTTTTTTGTTTTAATCTTGCTACCAAAATGTTTCTGATATATTTTTACGCACTTTTGATCTACTTGGCCTTTCTGTCGGGTTTCTCATTAACATAAAATAATTGAATAATGCAATTTTCCTGTTTAAAGTAAGGTCGATTTCTTATGCTTGTCTTGTGAATGTCTACAGCCCGGAAAATATGACAATATTTTCCGGAAAATATATACATACTCATATATGTGTGTGTGTGGCACTTATTCCCTTTAAACGGAAACACGATGGTTATATTGCAGCCCTATTAAAAAATCAACATGTTACATTTAAAAACCCTTTTGCGTAAACCTAACCTTAACGCTTGGTCGATTTTCTTGCAAAAAAAAAAAAAAAAAAACATTAATTGCCTCTGCAAGGAATGATTGGTAGGTAAACCAGATTAGTCGAAGCCACCTTCACTTGCGAGGGAAAAACACTTTTTACTTGACGGTCAACCTCGGTCTATTACCTCGGTCGATTATTACTCTCTTAAATAAGGGGACTGATTAAAATTCAGCTCTCTCTCTCTCTCTCTCTCTCTCTCTCTCTTGTAGCCTACTTAATTCACTACCGCCATAGCATACGATGCAAAACGGACAAAGGTGAAAGTAATTCTTACGCTGGAAAAAAAAAGGTGCATCTTATAATCGACCTGCTCAGTGGGGAGAGACAAGCTTGCTTCGAAGAAATGGATGAAAAAGTTGGGGGATGACGATTACAGACTAGATGCGTCTCCTTTCAGCTCTCAAATCTCGAGCGTTCTGTCAAGTGAACTTTCGGTTGGGTTTTTTTCCCTTATAGTACACAGGTCTTTATTTTCTTTAATTAGTATTTATTTACATACTTTCATGCGTAGAGCAAACAAACACGCGCGCGCGCATGCGCATAGGCTACACATTTTATATATATATATATATATATATATTTTATATATATATATATATATATATATATATATATATATATATATATATATATATGTGTGTGTGTGTGTGTGTGTGTATACACACTGCAACCACACACACATATAATTAAATATGTGAGTATATAGGCTATATATATATACATATATATATTACAATTATATATATACTTATATGTATATATATATATATATATATATATATATATATATATATATATATATATATATATATATATATATATATATATATGTGTGTGTGTGTGGGTATGTATATACATACACACACCCACATATATATATACATATATATGTATATATATATATACATATATATATATATATATATATATATATATATATATATATATATATATATATATATATATATATATATATATATATATATATATATATAATCATGCCTAAAACATGAACGTCAAAAGTATTATAATCCTTTGTGAGCATTAGCTTCCAAGAGCCTTTATCAAAATCTAGTATCTTTATAACAACAAAATTAAAAAACACTTTGGCCTGATAGTGACCTTGCTGTTCTAAAATCTTTTTTCCTTTCTTCATTTCTTCAGCCAATTAGCACTTTCAGTCATCTCCATTATTCATGAATACTGTCACTCAACATATTTTCTTCGGTTAACTACCAATCCTTTATCTTATCAAGAGTTCTTACACTATATATGTATATATGGTCATCACATTCCCTTCAATCAGTCACCACCTCCCGTTCAATTCTCGTCACCTTACTAATCGCGTTTATCTCCTATATTCCTCATGGCGTTCTAATTAGGAAATTATTACTTCCCTAATTATGATAATTACCAGTCATGTTGTACTCAGCTAATTAAACGTAATTAGGATTTCTCACAGCCTCCTCTTCTAATTAGCAATTCAGATCATGGCATCATTTTCAGAAACTATAGCCATTTCTTCAAGCACACAGGTATCCTGTCACACAGGTATTCTCTCTTCACCTAATGAGCCCTCTTCTTTATTCACGTCAGATTTTACAATGTAATGAATTCATGAATGGGGGAGAAAATGAGTGAATAAATTAATGGAGTGATGTACTGACATTTACCTTTGCCGACATTTGGGGGTCTAAATTATTCTGGAGAAACCCGAATACCCGTAACCCAGCTTAACCCCCTTCAAACTCGCCCTACAACATCCCCAAATGGAAAGGAGGAGGACTTTTAAGCAGTTGCAGGGAGACGAAGATCTTTGTGGTGCACCTTATGCAGTTTGTTTTCATTCTCTTCTGCTTTAGGAAGCAACTGAAATGTGATGTACAAATACACTCATTTTTAGTTTTCTGAAAAGAAAACTATCGTGCCAGCTTTGTCTGTCCGTCCGCAATTTTTTCTGTCTGCACTTTATTCTGTCAGCACCTTTTCTGTCCGCCCTCAGATCTTAAAAACTACTGAGGCTAGAAGGCTGCAGATTG
>NC_089781.1:9582880-9587880 GCF_040412425.1 Macrobrachium rosenbergii
CATGGTTATATCAATAACTAATACTGACGAGTGATTGAAGTAAAAAGAGGCAATTAAAGAAAATTGAACCACGACCAATATCACATTAATTTTCTCTCAGTAATGACTAATTTCGTTCGTCACGTTTCGACAGAAAGACAACTCGTACCACTGCCAGCAAGCTGCAAGTCAGAGAACATTACGAAAGAAAAAGACAGGAGAGAGAGAGAGAGCAAAACAAAAATAGAGAACGATTGGTCTTGATTTTTATCTCAACCGTGAGCGTTCACCCATGAAGTTAAGAGGGAATTACCGAGAGTCTCTATTAACCTCCGTAACTTGATAATAGACGATTTGCTAAATGCTGAAACTAACGTTTCCCGATGAAGCGATTGTTCGAACAGAGATAATGTCTCCTACCGATACTCCACCAAACCCTTTTTTTTTTCTTTGTTAATGCAGCAAAAAAAAAAAAAAATAGTATCGTTCACAAAGTTTCCTATATCTACTGGCATGATAGCATTAACGCCATACAGTGTTGCTTGCAACATTGCCTTATTGCAAGCAAATAGCAGTATATTGCAGTTTGGCAGACATATTCTTCAACTGACGTCCAATGGACGGCATTTTATCCAATCTACCACTTCTGGAACATCGCTGACCAGCTTGCAAGTGCGCAGCCTCCCGAGAACTTACCTTACATATAAAATTGCTCTAAGCGAAGGTTTCTTTCCTCAGCAACGGTAATTATGATTAAGACCATCACCTGAGAAGTCCTGTTTGCTCATCTATCGCAAGTTATATTTCACTAGAGAATTTCCTTTACCACCTCTAGTGCATAAGCCTTTGCAATTAAAGGGTAATGCTCGTTTTGCAGCGTCAGCATCGAAAATCTGTTGAGGGGCCACGATGTCACAGGGCCAAGTACCGGAGGTCGCTGGTTAATTCTAACTTGCAAAATGGGAGCTATCTACTTCCCTTGCAGTGATATGAGTGGTGACAATCATAAGTTTTAGAGGAACACCACTGACTTAACATTTCTTACTCTCCTCAGTAACTATTTATGGATGTCTAGTTTCAGCTGTTGTCCACTTTTTACCCTTATTTTTTATTTTTTAATCTGTATATTATTTTCTGTTAAATTTAAGGAGCTTACCTAGTAAGCTAATAAGCCTTTGACTTGTTTTATGGGCTCATGTTGAATAATAATAGTAATATTTTCAACAGGCCCATTCTTGCACTTGTGAGATTGATCCTTACTCGAACACTGCACTAAGGATTTTATAATTCCTCTCAAAAGTAGGTCTAGGTGATTCGTCTGCCCATACACATAAACGCCTGGATTTCTGTTTCATCATTTGCACCCCGAAACATTTCCTTACAGGCTAAAATGAAAGAAAACTAGCACTGACGTAACATACTAAGTGTTGTTTTATCAAAAGCTTTCAATAAGCCATAAAGAAAATCAATAATGTTTATAATTGATAGAATTATCAATGTGAGTCCCACGCTGACAGTTCCAAAGGCAAAAACAAACACGGAATACCTCAGGAATTCTTTCTTAAAACTAAAGAGTTTCTTTGCTTCTTCACAAAAGCACCTCCATTGATCAGAAAATGCATCTCAGACGCTAACAATATAAACCGGCTAATAGAAGAAGAAGAAGAAGGAGGAGGAATAAAAGAAAGCTCAGGATTTGGGGGGAAGAGGAATGAAAATAAAAAAAAGAGCTCAGGATCTGGAGAAAGAGACGACGAGGGGAAAGAATCCTATCGAGTCACCACGAATTTCCTCTGAGTGGGATAAGTCTCGTCACAATGGAACGGACATTGAGGACCTGTCATCAGGAAGAGATTGCTGGTTAGGAAAAATGATTAATTCCTCTGTTGACGGAAGATGGTTTTCTCTTGGTGTGATATTTATATTTCCTTTTTTGCGTAAATGATTTTATCACACACACCCACCCACACTCACACGAACGCGCGCGCATGCGCGCACACACACATACATATGTATGCGTGTGTGTGTTAGTGTGTATGTGTGTGTGCATGTGTGGGTATGATGTGTATTATGAATGTATGTTTGTGTGCACATGCCGCCTGTGACTGTTTCACTCCAAATTTGTTATATCCAGTAGAGGCTACAAGAGAAAGTTATTATTTTTTTCTTTTAGGAATTAATAGATTTGTTGCCAGTTACTATTTATGAAAACGAAAAGATACTAAATGCTCTTTTGCAGACTTTTTTTTTTGTGAGGAACCGAGGTTGAAATTACGACTAATTTTTATCTAATCTTTTGTATTTCAGCTTTGCCTTTTGGCGGCAGAGGTGAGGCCAGAATTGGCTTCATCTGAAAAATCTGCTGAAGCAGATTTACCGGAAGACAAAGTGGTATCTGCTGAATCAGAGGACGGCAGAACCAAAAGGCAAAACTTCGGGAGTTTTGGAGGGCAATCTTCTCAGCAATTCTCCTTCAACAGAGGGCCTTTCACCATAAACCGAGGGTCTCAGTTTATCTCCAGAGGGCAACCAGCATTTGGAGGGCAGAGTTTCCAGCGTCAGTCACCAAGATTGATCACCAGCCCCGCCCCATTTCAGAGGCAAAATACTCCCTTACTCTTGAACAATGATCCTCTGGGTCTTTTTCAAAGAAATCCACGATTCCAGTCCTCACAGGCTTTGTCCACTCCGCAGCAGATAATAGACTTCCAAAGGCAGCAACAAAGACAAGCTCTAGCAGGTATCAGGGGTAACAATCAAGGATTTGTCTCCTCTCGGCCTAATTTTAACTCACAGAGTTTCTCAGCGTTCCCAAATCCAGCTTTCCAGCAGAGAACCCGCCAACCGTTCCGTCCTTCAGTACAATTATCTCCACAGCAACCACAGGCTAATGTATTCCAACCAACTCAGTTGCGTCAGTTTAATGCCCAGCCATTCCAATCACAAGGAATTAATTCTATTCAGCAGCCTCAGGCTCTACAACAGCAACAGCTTCTTCAGCAACAACAATTGCAACAGCAACAGCTGCAAAGACAACAGCAGTTACAGCAATTACTGCAAAGGCAACAGGCTCTTAATCAACTGCGTCAACAACAGCTACTGCAACAACAGCTGCAACAAGAGCAATTAAGGCAGCAAGCACTTCAGAGACAGCCATCAACAGCAAGAACAAGACAGCAACCCAACACTCAAGTGTCCTTTGGACCACAAGCCACAGCTCAAGCCTCGTTTGGAGCGCCTTTGCAGTCTGCGCGTCCACCTGTAAGACCTGCAACATTTGGAAGGCCTACAGCCAATGTCCAGCAATCTTTTAGTTCGCAACCGGTTTCCTTCAACAGCCAGTCTTCCTTTGGTGTTCCTTTACAGTCTATTCCCACCCAGCCACCACAACCAGCACCGATTGTAAGACCAAGTGGTCCGGCATCTTTCGGAGTGCAACAAAGACCTAACGTTGGAGTTCTTTTGTCACAAACAAGACCGCAAACCTCTGCGCCTCAGGTAAGCAATGGACGTTTCCAAGTTTATCGACAAAGTGTAAAGGGCAGATTGTTAGTTTTGAATGAATACGTTGGGGACACAATTCACATATCTAGGCAGAATGAATCTGTTACAGTTTTCACATGTTGCGTTGAAACTCATTTTCATCGATGTGCATATAGGGCACATCATTAATAAGATCTTGAAACTGAACATTAACTAGTGTTAAAACTTTTCTTATACATGATAAAATAAGAACATAATATCAGCAAGAGCTTTAACATGCAATCATTATTTATATATTTTCTATTCTAATATGAGTACAAGTTAAATTTTTCTCTATTTGTCCTGTGCCAAAGTAGCTGGCACCCAAGTGTAGGTATGATGATGCTGCCTTCAGTCTACAAGATGAATCAAAGCATACCCTTAAAGAAACAGAAATGAACCTGAAAACTACACTTAATTTGGAAGAGAAGCAGAAGATAACTGAATAACTATAACCCTTCACTGTATTTCCTAGATTTTCTCGGGTCTTACAAGTTTTATGATAAAAACAAATTCGTTTGAAGTGGTTACCCAAGATAATCTGATTATCCATTAACAAAAATTATTAACATTATCGACGTTTCTTACGTAAATTCAATTATGCCTGTTTGCAAGAGGGAAAAAAGAAGCAGTCATACATTACTTCAATTTGAACATGTACCAAAGTCAATGGTAGTTAGCACTTTAAAATTATACCATTATATGGACAGTGTTTAGGCTTTCTTGTGCAACCTCTCAAGTTAGGTTAGCCATCTAGGCTATACCACTTTGACTACATTAAATGACCTCACGCAGTCAACAGCACTTCCAAATATTTTAAATTAATGAACAATCTTTTCACCAGAAGGGACAGAATTATCATAATTACTGTAGTGGGCAAGAATGGAAGCTGCAGTTGATAACCCCATGTAATTTCTCAAGAAAAGTCCCACAAAAAGAATTTATTTCTTCTGCAATCCTTTCCTTATTATTATTATTAGTATACGTTATTATTTTAATGAAACGCAGTGGAGGCTTTTTTTCAATAACATCTTTTCTGTAAGTATTATTATCACTATTGATCTATTGATCTTTTTGCAGTTCCAGGCTCAGAACTTGGCGTTGTCACAGTTCGGCCCACAACGAGGTGGCCTGGCATTCTTAGCAGACGATGACCTCACGATAGAAGACTTCCGCGACGACAGAACCGATGAGATTCTGGATTCCAGGGAGCTGCTCCTCGGCGGGGGAAGACGACCATTAGGCCTAGGTGTTAACACAGCAAGCTTTTCGCAGTCCTTCTCGCAGAATCGTGGCCGGGGCGGCTTCGGCAGGACCCAGTCCGGTTTCCAAATACGGCCGGACATCACGCGAGAGGACTTTACTCTAGAAGTAAATTCTAGGGAATTTTTCGGCGGGAATAACCCCATCACCACGGGGGGATTTCAGCCTAGTTTTGGCGCGCGCATTCCGAGAGTGACTCTCGAAGACTTTACGCGAGAAAACTTTACAAAAGAGGA
>NC_089781.1:9590380-9607880 GCF_040412425.1 Macrobrachium rosenbergii
ATATATATATATATATATATATATATATATATATATATATATATATATATATATATATATATATACACACAATCATGAAGCTACAAATGTCACTCAGTATCAAATTCAAGCTACCTCAGGAATATCCCCGATGGAGAATTATCACCGAAGGGGAATTTATAAATGATAAATGGATTGGTACTCCCGGGTCACGATGTTAACGTCAACTGGAGTTGCTGGGTAAGTTCTGTGTCGAGGGATCGTGACCCAGGAGTACCAATCCATTTATCACTTATAAATTCCCCTTCGATGATAATTCTCCATCGGGGATATTCCCGAGGTAGCGTGAATTTGATATTAAGTGACATTGCGGTAACGTCGACTGGAGTTGCTGGGTAAGTTCTGTGTCAAGGGATCGTGCCCCGGCAGTACCAGTCCATTTATCACTTATAAACTCCCCTTCGATGATAATTCTCCATCGAGAACATTCCCGAGGTAGCGTGAATTTGATATTAAGCGACATTTGTAGCTTCATGATTTTATATATATATATATATATATATATATATATATATATATATATATATATGTATATATATATATATATATATATATATATATATATATATATATATATATATACTGTATATATATTATATGTAATTGTAATAGCCACAATGCCCTCTTAACTTTCTCGAATTCTTCACTCGTTTTTGGATACGCATGTCACTACAAAGCCTTAAGATCCAAGTGCAAGAAATATGAAGAAATTCAGATGTGCGATATCGTGGTCAGATCGACAATGGTACCTTGTTCTGATTAGCGGACCCGGGTTCGTTTCCCGCTACCGCACATCAGAATTTCTTCATATTTCTTGCACGTGGATCTTAAGGCTTTGTAGTGACACGCGTATCCAAAAAAGAGCGAAGAATTCGAGAAAATTAAGAGAGCATTCTGGCTATTACAATTACATATGTATCTGGTAAAAAGTGACCAGTAGATTCTACACACACACACACACACACACACACACACACACACACACACACACACAGACACACATATATATATATATATATATATATATATATATATATATATATATGTGTATAATATATAATGTAAATATATAAGTATTTGTGTATACATATATCCATGTGTGTGTGCGTGTGTGTCCGTGTGTACTATCTATCTATCTATCTATCTATATATATATATATATATATATATATATATATATATATATATTTATACAAGACAGAGAAACAGACCAAGACAGAAAAATCCCATACCAAATAACCTGCATACTCCCGAACAAAGAGTTAGCGAATGTAATCATAAGAGGTGTCCAGCTTATGACCACGATAACGAAGTAGTAGAATGCAAGTAAAAAAAAAAAAAAAAAAAAGGAAAAGTTAGATCTATGGGGACCGGATGGCATTTCTCTTAAGTAGAATGCTCACACCTTCGCGAAGCACTTGAACCATATGATGGCCGGAGGGAGTGAGAGGAATCTATGAATCAAGGTTATGGTCGATCTTTGTCGTGATTCTTTTCTTGCCCGTTTGATCTTCTTTTCTTCCTTCTGACCACATGACATTTTCTACCGCCTCTACCTTCAGTGTCTTTTCGTCTTTTATTTTCCATGTATTTTTAGTGTCCTTCCTCTTCGTAGGCTTCCATGGCTCTTATTTTCTGGCGCACTGCATTTTCATCTTCATCTATAAGTCGACTCTCATTTTCGTGCCAAATTTCAAGATTTTTCTTGCAAACTGCCCGTGAGGCAAGAGCCCACGTAAACACAGAACCGCTAAGCTTAATCTGACATCTTATTTACTTTCTTATTAGCCATTTTTTTTCTTTTTTTTTTGTTACTTCCAGTCCTTCAACTTCTTAGGAGGGAAGGTAAGACAGCAAAGCCTTCATAAGTCTCGAGCGACGGTGACATACTTGGGGGAAAAGTTCAAGGTCTCCCTGAAACTGAAACGTTTATTACAGAAGCCATTTCGTTCGACATTACATCAAGGTTCCGGCTGAACTGAACGTTAGCTTTTTCTCAGAGCTGACATGAACTTGCGTCGAAAATACTCGTAAAAAATTCAGCTGCTCAATAATATCTCTTTTACGGTTAACACGCCCACAAGCATACACACACACACACACACACATACACACATGCGTACACACACATAAATATATGCATGATTATAATCACTCTGCCACGTGATTTATATATCTCTCATTACCAAAAGGAAAATGAGATTAGTTTTAAATCCGGACGGGCTTCGGCTTTATTTTTGAAGCATTAACAATGGACGGATAAATAGTGGTAGAGATTCGTAATATATATGTTAGGGGGACAATACACACACACACACACACACACACACGCAGACACAAATATACACACACGTAGACACAAATATATGCACACGTATATATATGTGTGTGTATATATATATATATGTATGTATATATATATATATATATATATATATATATATATATATATATATATATATATATATATAATATATATATATATATATATAGTTAATTTCTACAAATAAAGTCAGACCCTCGTTAAGACTTAGAAATAAAGTCGAAACCCGTTTTTAATCTTCCTAGTAGTAATGATATTATATATATATATATATATATATATATATATATATATATATATAATATATATATATATATATATATATATATATATATATATATATATATATATATATGTGTGTGTGTGTGTGTGTGTGTGTGTGTGTGTGTATATATAACACAGAAACAAACACAAAATCTCTTTGTAAAAACACAACACTACAAACGTATACAGTATATGCATATATGTCTCACAAACATGCAAGTCCGATTTTAGCCTTTTTTTATGGACCGGACAACGTAATATCCTTACTGCCTCAAGTCTGGAAAAAAATAAGAATGAAAGGAGAAAGCCTTGTGTCCTGGCCACGGATAAAGCAGCAGACTTGCTTCAAATAAGAATTCCTTAACATGGGTGAGAGAGAGCCATAATAATAGAACCAAGCAATCTGATAATCGCTGAAATTCACAACAGCAAATTTCCTGAGATGTGCTCGACTGGGAAGGTGACGCAAGGTCGCCTGAACGTGGAGGGATTTTCTGCAACTCTCCGGAATAGTGGCTGAAAAAACAAAAATTTTAAAAAATGCGCCGAAGTGTCTTTGGCGCAATCGAGTTTTCTTTACAGCGCATAGTGCTGTATGAAACTCTCAGCCACGGCCTATGAAAGTCTCAGCCGGCCGTGGTGGCCTGTGTTGTTGCGATGCCAAACGCCCGATTATGGCTAATTTTAACCTTAAATAAAATATAAAGTACTGAGGCTAGAGGGCTGCAATTTTGTATGTTTGATGATTGGAGGGTGGATGATCAACATACCAATATGCAGCCATCTAGCCTCAGTAGTTTTTAAGATCTGAGGGCGGACAGAGAAAGTGCGAACGGACAGACAAAGCCATCTCAATAGTTTTCTTTTACAGAAAACTAAAAAGGTGAAGAGAAGACAGCAAGGACATCTGGCTGCGGAGATGAATAGCTTTTCAAGATGATTTAAGGACAAGGGCATCAGCCGAAAGAATCTCCTTTGCTTCAATCTTCCCAGAAGTGAGTTTTTGTATTAAGGGACTTTATATAAACAATGATTCACCTTGTGTCTGCATGGAAACAAGTCTATGTTCCTAACCTAACAGTAATGAAGGACTTCACTTATTAAAGGGTTCTCACATTTCCTAACTCTCGATTTACCAAGGACAGGTGCAAAGGGAAACTGCAATTCCGAAGGACACTACGAACGCCAAGTTTGTTGACATGCACGCATAGGCTTCCCTCTGGTGAAGGCAACTTTCCAGGTATACATGAAGAGAACAGCAACATGGAGATCAGATTATAATAAACCAAATCCTTATTGGTCTGAGAGAGAGAGAGAGAGAGAGAGAGAGAGAGAGAGAGAGAGAGAGAGAGAGAGAGAGAGAGAGAGAGAGAGAGAGAGAGAATGTATTTGGGAAAACTGAAAAAAAGTATACTTGATCAGAAGATATGTGTGCGGCAACAAAAGTATAGTAAAAATAATTTCTCCAAAAATTTGTTTAGTAGGATACGTTAATTAAAAAGACCCGTAAAGTGGACGAATATATGGAAATGGAGGAAATACATAAAAATATCAGCGAGATCCACCGTTGGCCGAATTTAACGTAGAGAGGGCTGAGAATATACAAACCCTTGGTGAATGGAATTTAAATTCTTTTTCATGATCATATAAGTTTTTATTGGGGCAATAATTTCATCATCCCAATAACTTCGAAAACATTCTTGTAATCTATCGCTAATAAAGTCAGTCATAATAACACATTTGCTGACTTTTACTGCCATATTCACCGCAAAAAGGATAGACGGATGGGGGAGACTTAATAATTTCCTTAAAAGGAGCAGGAAATGATTTACGAAATAACATTCTGTTAAAAGAGAAGGAGACAGGCGAGATAATGCTTGAGAAATATATAACGGAAGATACAAGAATACTTAGAACGTCAGGAATAGAGAAATAAAAGTTACCTCAAAGAATAAACTGGAAGAGGTGGAAAACTGATTCTAAAATAACTGTTCAAAGAAACTGAATTGACAAAGTTGATGAACTGTTTAAGGATACTGATAAAACAGAAAATTTCTCGGCTTTAATTCAAGGAACGTTTTCAAAACAAAACAAAAAATCAGTAGATGAATTAATTTAATGAGTTAAAACTCAAAACGACTTATTAGTTGAAACAATAAAAGTTCATTAATGACTTGGATGACAGTAAAACTAAAAGAAAATGAGGAATTAAATGACACAATAAAAACTAAAAACAGATAATGAATAAAATTTACTGACATCGTTAAAAATGAAAAATAGTGGATATGTGAATTATAATATTGTAAAAACATGGATGAATGAATTCTATAACATTCTTAAAACCAAAATATATGAAGAAAATCAACGTATTTAAAACACGGACGAATAAATTGAGATACTGATAAAATATGTTGGAATGAATATTATGCCACTGTTAAAAATGCATAAATGTAAGACTGAACTAATGGCGAAGTTACAAGATTTAAAAGATATATGGTTGGCCGTAACGTGACAGGTAAGCGAATATGTTCAAAGTGGCAGCTATAAAATTATAAGGAGAAAGATTTGGATGTATCTTCTCAGTTAAAATTAACAAAAGTGGAAGACTTACTGTGACTCTAGCGCTCACAGCAGACGAAAATGGAAGAGTGAGTATAATAATATTGTATTAACAAGCAAAATTGAATGGAAGACTTTAACATAATGTTAAAAGAAGCACAAGACTGAGCCAAATGCCGAGTGCTAATTTCGCTTATAATTTGATATGATGATTTTCTTCTCTAAGTCTGGTTTCACACGTGTGTGTGTCAGTCTGTTCAAGGGCATCTTGGAGTACTCTATTATTATTATTATTATTATTATTATTATTATTATTATTATTATTATTATTATTATTATTATTATTATTATTATTATTATTATTTTATTACTGACGTATATAATACCACTGGCAAACGATAAAAATTGAACTATAAGACGTGACTTATTGAAAAGAAAGTGTAATAAAAAAATGATTGCTGCTATATGAAAGATCTATTGGAGTAATGAATCCAGTGCCATACTATTAAGAAACTGAAGTACAATTGTTAAGAGAAGCTGAAAGAACTACTGGAAAAGACAGGAGGCGAATAAAATTATTTAATTTTGCTTTATAAGGAACAGAAGAGTAGGCCAATCCAAACATCAAAATCAAAACAAAGAAAAGGTTGTTTATAAACGATTTGTTGCAAGTGAATGGACAAAGCTAATGTAGCTTTTACAATAAAGAGAAGGAAACGATTTCATATATGACCGCAAAAGTGAAAGGAGCTTCGGTTCAACATATGACTTTAATGAAGAACAAGTTGGTGGGTTTTCCAGTCGTTTTTGAAACAAAGGCTAATTCTTGGCTCTATTTATGACCTTCGTAAATGGAGCACGGTAAGTTTACTAAGTTTTTCAACTTATTACTGACAATCTTACGACCATAAAGATGCCCAAAAAATAACAAATCCAGCAACATTATTATAACACAATAAAATAAGGCTAGTATTTTGCATAAGTATATGATATTACGCAAAACAGACTGGAATTGCCTAACTGACCTTGAAATTTTATGAAGAAAAATTACTCAAAGTTTTAACTAATAGCCGCTGTCAATCACAGGCGTTCCTCCCAAACAAAGGTCGCTCAGATTTGAGTGATTTATTAGTACAAAAGCAACCAGTTAAAACGAGTTTGATCAGTTGGCTGAACGGGAAGTAATCACCTCAAGTCGCTGGCACAACTAGTAAAACTCATGACATCTCACAACCTTTTAACAGAATCACCTTGAACCTTATTTGGGTTCAGCTCCCTTCCCGGGGCAGTTCCAAGGCAAAGGAAAGTCTAGATCAAGTTGGAAAAGATCCAGGATTGGGTGTGTGGGTTCCCAGCGCCAAGGGAACGGACACCTGAAATGATCTTTGGCAGAAGGATGTTGCAACAAAGAAAACATCGTTCTTCCTCTTTAGGGTCTGGTTCATGAGGCCTCGTACTTGCTGCGATGCAAATGAAGATATTTTTAATTTTAGGTTTCGCTTTTAAAGTGAGTCCAATTTACCTTCTGTCTAGGATTTATTTTCCTCTCTAAAAATGTTATTCTGATCGCCTCACTGATATTCAATAGTAATGTGTCTTGCATTTGGGGTATGAGATGATTTGAGTCTGAGTACTAGTTCCTCGTTGGGGGAGTGAGTTCCGTTCTCAGCTAGCACTCTGCTGGCCGCGAGTTCGAATCTCCGACCGGCCAATGAAGAATAAGATAAATTTATTTCTGGTGATAGAAATTCATTTCTCGCTATAATGTGGTTCGGATTCCACAATAAGCTGTAGGTCCCGTTGCTAGGTAACCAATTGGTTCTTAGCCACGTAAAATAAGTCTAATCGTTCGGGCAGCCCTAGGAGAGCTGTTAATCAGCTCAGTGGTCTGGTTAAACTAAGGTATATTTTTTTGAGTCTGAGTACTAATTAAAAGACAAGGAAAATTAAATAAAAGAGATATATCCCCATAAATAGGACCTGATCAAAAAAGGGGTCAAACTGAATATTTCCCGATAATTTTTACGTCCTCAGAAGAATAAGTAAAAATAAAAACTCTAAAATTTTGGTGTCTCCTTCAGCATTAAACTTAATAAAAGAGGTGCCGAACGACAAAAAAGGAAAAGGGAGTTCTGAAACCCCTAATTATAAAAAAAATTGGATATGGCCATTTATAAAGTTCACTCAAGCGTGAGATGGAATTCTCCTAGCACATAATGGCCTTCAGTTGCTTAGCACGAGTTTTGTACCGAATGTGGATTATTAAATAGTAAGTCACAGAACATTCGATGTACACTGAAGGCTCCAGGGACGTTAAAAGCACGTATGGGCAATTCCTTTCCTCCTAAGAAGAGGGTAGTCGGGGTGTGACAAACACACTGTGCACGTACATATATATATATATATATATATATATATATATATATATATATATATATATATATATATATATATATATATATATATATATATATATATATATATATATATATATATATATATATATATATATATATATATATATATATAGATATATATATATAATATACACACATATATATATATATATACTGTATATATATATAAATATTATATACATTCAACGTACAGCCGTTACCATTATCACGGGTGGCTCCCGAGGAAGAACAGGACAATGATCACTACATAATTCATACTTTAACCAGTGATTTGTGATTAAACCTGTGCAGAAACTTCTACATTTGCTACTTCAAACACCCATCCAGAAGGCTTATCAACAGGGGTCGTATTCCTTTAGGCATACTATAGCATCCACCTCTTTCTTCCACACACACACACTCATACACACTCACAGAAACACTCTTGTTTCCTTGATACTGAGGTCTTTCTTTTGCTGTACCACTCTTATATCTTATATAAGGCATTTTTTCGGTCTTCCTTCTTCCTTTCCTCCAAACACTTCCGAATGTTAAACCATTTTCACCAAATGACCGAACCATCTCTAACAATTTCTGATTCTATACTAACCTTCCTTTACATTGTCCCCCTCTTTCAGTTCTTCACATGTGGCATATACTACAAAAATACTTCATCTGTATTGTTTATACCTTTGCTCTTTCATCTGCATTCAGTTTTTACATATTAATTCTATAAAGTAAAGTCGACCCAACAATCGTATCACACATTTTCAACCTTGGTTTCCATAGACACTCTCAGTTTTATTTCAGCATTTTGTTCTTGTCCTGCTGCCCTTCTTGATTCATTTATTCTGTGACTCAACTCTTCTCCCAATTAGAATACATTTATTTATCCCTTAATACCTGTAAGAATCAACTATATCAATTCTTCCACCATCCATATCATGCCAGTGGTTAGGACGCTTCCTTGATGGGTGACAAAGACATGTTCGATTCTCGATCCAAATGGAATTATTTAGGCGCGGGCCAGTAATACCTTCTAACTTTCTATTGACCTAAGTAACGCATTGGATGCTTATTAGTTACTTAACTACAGCGAGTTGCAGTCGTGGGAAAAGGAATGCATGGTACTGTAAAATAAATACAAACATTATTTTGTAAATATTGCTGAAAATTTTATGGAGCCATCCTTTTCCAAAGGGAAAAAGCGCATATTATATATACAGTATATATTATATATACATATATATATATATATATATATATATATATATATATATATATATATATATATATATATATATATATATATATATATATATATATATATATATATATATATATATATATATAAAGTGCGTGTGCATAGGCACATGCCTTTATTCTACTGGCAGAGACAAGAATAAAAAAAAAATGGCAGAAACAAAAAACATAACATTTCCTCTGATTTCTTTCTTTTATTTTTAGTGCATTTTTCAAAAGCTCGATCTCACGCCGGGAAAACTTCGGCATGGGCTCCAATAAAGCTCGGCCCCAAGCGTTAAACGAGACTGTTGACAACATTACTTTAAATTCAGTGCCGAAAACAAAATCGCGGGTGCGGCATTAGGATTACACGAAGTTAAATCTACTGTACATAAAACCGCAACACTGTTATGAGTGAGCCCATTAAAAAGAGATGAAAACCCCACATGTCAACAAACAACTTAAGCCTGGTTTAACCCATACAAGGATCAACCGCCACAAAAGGTCTTTTGCTGACGGTACTAATGCTGATTTTTAAATGGAAAGTCTGATGTAGGAAACGCGAATTACATTTATGGAAAATGAGATGAAATCATTGTCTAATAATAATAATAATAATAATAATAATAATAATAATAATAATAATAATAAAAATAACAAATAAAATAAAATATTAATAATAATAATAATAATAATAATAATAATAATAATAATAATAATAATAATAATAATAATAGACTTCCACAAATAGCAAGAAAACTGCGCAAAGGAAATGAATGGTGACATCATCAGCCTCATAAGCAAGCGCAATAAAACCGGTGGCAATGACCATACAATAACAGTAATAAAAGAATAACAAGAGAGTTACAACAGATGGAATAATGGTAATTACTTTCCCGACTGTCCCATCATTATATTGAAGCGCAAAAACCGACGAAGGGAACAGAACATAGAAGGGCATAAGTAACAGAATGCTCGCGAACAAACGCGGCCATTACTGCAGCGTAAAATCTTTGAAGCAACAAATTTCTCTCCTCAGTTTGATTGTCTTTTGAGGTGCATTCCACGGGGTCAGACGCCATGTGGACTTTCGTAATCTGAATGTGAATATCATCAAGTATTTCGCTTAGACGAGTCTTGTTCATTTTTTGCACAGTAAAGTTAAGTATAACCTTAATCTAACCAGACCACTGAGCTGATTAACAGCTCTCCTACGGCTGGCCCGAAGGATTAGATTTATTTTACGTGGCTAAGAACCAATTGGTTACCTAGCCACGGGACCTACAGCTTATTGTGGAATCCGAACCACATTATACCGAGAAATGAATTTCTATCACCAGAAATAAATTCCTCTAATTCTTCATTGGCCGGCTGGAGACGCGAACTCGGGCAATTAAGCATATAAAGACGCATGCGAAATGCAATAATGGTTAGTACATAAGTGAATATATATGAACAAAATGCTTACAATGCATTGAAAATCAAGGGCTGGCAATCTTTCGCCATTGTTCCGCATCCCCAATTAAAAAAAAAAAAAAAAACAGGACTTCTGTTAGCAAAACAAAGGGAGCTAAGATTTTCTAACTGCCTTTCAGGCTTTATGGCTTAGTAAACGCTCTGCCATAGCGACCTCCTTTAACAGTAAAGGAGGAACGTAAACCTTGTCATGGCAACGATGAATCATGAAACTGGAAGCCCTCTCGTGTGCCGAACACTACAGGGGAAGCCGGTCTAAGCAGCCTATAATATTATTTTAACGGAGCATTTAAGAACGTTAACACCCCAGACATTTACAAGCTGTTACACAGCTCACTTTGTGTTTACTTTCCCTTGTGTGTTTGTAGAGAGAGAGAGAGAGAGAGAGAGAGAGAGAGAGAGAGAGAGAGAGAGAGAGAGAGAGAGCGTGCTAGTAATGAGGAGTAAAATAAGGTTAATGGAGATTCATTCCTAAGGCATCTCGCATCCTACTGTTTTGAAAGCGGAGGTCAGTCAAGATGATAAATCGTAACCTTTCCTCTCACAGCAGGTGAAGTCAGTTCTGAACTACACAGATCACGCTGTTCGCTGTTAAGCCTGTACTTTTTCATTTACGTCTAGGCTAAAATCAGTTAACGTTTTAAAAAAAAAGGAAATTATGAGAAGCGCCTCATGAAATTTTACGAAAAACAATGCAAGTATACAAATATGATGTCTAGATATAGGCAGAATAAAAACTTTAAAAATTATAATGAAACTTTATAATTTTGTAGGTTTTTATATTGTCTGTATATAGATATCATATTTGTTCATTCGCAAGATTCTCTTTATGTTTTCATATATCGCTTTTCATATCTTGGTTTTAAAAGGTTAATTTATTTTAGCCAAACAGTCCATTATTTTACGCTCTATATACATGTTCACAAATATTAAGCCACAAATATAATTTAATACGGAATTCACCGTAACGTGGGAATATCTTACACCTAAGGGGAGTTATAATTGCTCTAAGTTATCTACTTAGGCTTGATAGCCGATTGGTCAAAGTCGAATATTTACCTAAATAGCCTATAGGCTATATATCTGAACCAGAGGCATATTCAAATATAAATATATATATATGTATATATATATATATATATATATATATATATATATATATATACATATACATGTGTATATATATGTGTACATATCTATCTATCTATCTATCTATCTATCTATCTATATATATATATATATATATATATATATATATATATATATATATATATATGTGTGTGTGTGTGTGTGAGTCTGTATAACTTACAATCTACCGGTCAACTTGTACTGATAAGAATATCAAAAAGTATGACGATATTGAGGGAGTTAATATGTCACAGCGACTGTTACAATAAATATGCTTATCTGGTAAAAGTGGCGAGTATATTATACACAGACAGACACACGTGTACACACGCACACCAATACACACATATAATATATATGTATATATACATACGTATATATATATATATATATATATATATATATATATATATATACATATATATATATATATATATATATATATATATATATATATATATATATATATATAACATATATATTCATAAGTGGAAAGTGAAAATCTTAGGCCAAACCAGCTCGTGAGTGTGTTCCTGTAACCAACTCCGCCACCTCTGAACGACTAGACCGTAAGCTGATAATGATCACCGTGGACAGGGGGAGAGGGAATGGGACCATGAGCCTTGTCTTGCGTATATTCCCTATTAAGAAACGGAAGGGTAGCTCCCTCACCAGTCACACCCTCTACGGCGAAAAGGTTAACAGCAAATGAGCCTTCCTTACCTCCCCTATTCGAAAATTCATCTCGAGAACTTCTGTTCACCATCCCCTTTCACATATATATATACATATATACAGTACATATGTATAACTAATTCATATCTATATACGAGTATTTACACACAAATTTCTGACTCACCGTGATCGAAACCCAGTCTCTCAAATAAAAGGCCAGGGCGCTACCAATTAATCCACACAGGTCATTTGAGAGCCAGGTTCGATCCTGATTAAGAAATTTATATCTGAGAAACAAGCACTCGTGTATTCATCAGCTCCACCAATATATATATATATATATATATATATATATATATATATATATATATATATATATATATATATATATATATATAGAGAGAGAGAGAGAGAGAGAGAGAGAGAGAGAGAGAGAGTGCGCGTTGTTGCCTAATTCTGATCCATAGCCCAAATACTAACATGATCGTGGCCTGACATTATCAAAGGCATATGAAGCAACATGCCACAATCCATCGTTCCTCCCCAACCTTCCCCCCAACCCCCTCAACAACCAACCCTGCATAACCTGCTTCAGAGAGTATCAAAGAACGGTTCCCCCTTTATACTTGTAGTCTTTACTTCCAAACCCTCATTGAATGGTTTACTCACTGATGACCTATCATTGACGACCATAAAACGAATGGGATCACTGCTTTCCTGCCAAAGATATCGCCCACCTGACCTTTAATCTTAATGGCCCAATTTCTCATAAGCCATTCTCGTAGTTCCTGCTTTTGTGTTTATGGAGACTGTATGGTCCCACGTGTCAATGAGGGTCAATGTTTTGACGCAGCAACTCATGCAGGATATCATGAAGGCCTTACTTCAACAACAACGTCGGTGGCAGCTACAAAGGATGATCTGAGAATCCTTCAGACAATGCATGAAACGCATCCTTGAATTGAAAGCTATGAAACAGACAAGGCTTTGATGATACCAAAACAAAAAGATTTTATGCGAACATGCATACACTATATATATATATATATATATATATATATATGTGTGTGTCTATATAAATATATATATATATATATATATATCAGAAATATATATATATATATATATATATATATATATATATATATATATATATATATATATATATATATATATATATATGCATATATTTCTGACTCGCGTCGAGACAGAACCCTGGTCTTTCAAACGACAGGCCAGGGTGTTACCAATCCACCCACAAAGGTGAATTGGTAACTCCCTGGACTCTCATTTGGTCTCAAAGTGAGTCATAAATTTATTTCTGAGAAACACGTTCTCATGTGTTCATTATTTCTACACACACACACACACACACACACACACACAAGCATATTATATTATATATATAGTATATATATATATATATATATATATATATGTATGTATTTATATATACTGTATATATATATATATGTATATACACACGCACACATTATATAATCTTACATCAAATTAAAAAAATACATCGATTCAAAAAGGATTTGCACCGAGCGTAAAGTAAAAAGTCTAGTAGGTCTTGCTTTGTTACAGAGTAGGGGAAGGAAAGTTCATGGATGCTATGGTGGAAAGAGGAGTGACAAACCGTTATTTGTTTGATGACAAAGATGAACAGAGACGGAGCCGTAAATATAATTAAAACAAGGTCGTATGGTGACAAAGAAGGCATAAAAGACGAAATTGCTCAACAAAGGTTAGACAATGAACTGATGAAGGTTATGAGTAGTATATAAAATTTCATGATGGGGTCATGGGGTCATCAAGGTGTGGTTGTGCGTATTGAAAGGTTTGAAGAGGGAATAAAAACAACAGAGAGGCATGAAGAGGAAATGAAAGGTTTAGCGAAGATTTAAGAGATTACTTTAGATGCAATGGGTTCTGATTGAAAGAACAGTGAGAGCTTATCCAGAGAAAAAGGTGTTTAGATTAAGTGCATATATAAAAAATCATGTCAGAAGTCCCAAAATAACATGGAAAAACGGTAAATGGCTATTCTGGACCAGAAAAAAAACTTATGATAGAATTGTTAGCAAAGCAATGAGTATGGTGAAGAGGAAATACGGTACAGAAGATAAATTATTGAAAATAATTAAATGTTTCTGTGATGGAAGCAAAGCCTATGTTAGAATATTTAAATGAGAGAGTGACCGGTTTGGTATAAATGTGGATCAAAGACAAGGGTGTATTACGTCTACATTGGCTGTTCAGTATCTTTATATATGTAGTGATGAACAAAGTCAGAGACAGGAAATTAGACTCGAGTGCAAAATTGATGTATAAGATAATAAGACTTGGATTGATTATGAAACAGCTGACACTGCAAGTAACACAGCTGGGATACTGAAGAGAAACTGCATAATCTGGTGGAGCAATTTCAATGTGGCCTCTTGAGGATGAAGTTGAGAGTAAATGTGAGAAGAAGAGAGGTTATAAGGGTAATTGGGAACTAGAAAGTAGCAATAAAAATTTTAATATAGCAGATGGAAGAATGGAAATGGTAGATTCTTATCTCTCTCTCCTCTCTCTCTCTCTCTCTCTCTCTCTCTCTCTCTCATATATATATATATATATATATATATATATATATATATATATATATATATATATATATATATATATTACAACCCTCAGGGTTGTTATGCAAGTTCTTAATTAATAATAGAATTGTTGTCAGTAAATGTAACTCAGTGCTAAAGGTCAGCGGAAACAAACACTCAGGAAAACTCAACAATATTTAATACTTAATAAATACAAAATTTAAATCAACCTTGTGGGATATAATCAATACTCAGAAACCCTGGCAACAACCAGGAAGGACAAATACCGGTCCTTCGAATCCCACTGGATTCCCTAAAACTAAGAAAACTAAACCCTATCAAAGATAAATAATGAGGAGGAAATGACAATAATAAATAACTTGTTTGGATCCAACACTTTTGCTGGCCAGACCAAAAACTATCCTAATGCTAAATCAAAGGAAGAAGGAAGGCAGAGAAGACAAAACAAGAAAATGGTTATAATCCCTACCTATTACCACAAAGCTAAACGATACCTTATCTACAATATTTATGACCCGTCGGGTGACGTTATAAAGTCACAGCAAAAACATGACAAAATATACACATATATATACTTAAACAAACCAACTTCTATATAGTTTTTCTCACATCAGTGGAGACAGCAGAGGAGAGACAATTCCAGGGCCGTGATCAAATCGCCAATTCCGCTATCAGGGCAGGTCATGACCACCAGAGCATCCACACAAAAGGGAAGGTGATCCTATGCGAAAATCAAGGACACTTAGTCTTACCTGGTGTCAGCCTCCCTACAGATCGTTTCACGAGCTAGCAAGTTCCCAGATTGACAGCAGAAAACAGCTGATTCAAAGACGCAGAAACAGCAGGCAAATCACCATCAGTGCCGGGAGAAAGCGACGGCACCAATTCCCTGGGAATCCTCCTCTACGGGGAAAAGCAGGAAACACTCAAGTCGCAGGTGACAGGAGTACCTGCGAGTCTCAAATGAAGGACCCAAGTTGCGGCTCAAGGCAGGAAACACTCGAGTCGCAGGTGACAAGAAGACCTGCGAACAACAGTCGAAGAGAAGATCCGTAACGCGGTCCAAAAAGCTGTCAAACAATCGTCAACCAAATTCCAAAACTCAATCAGCTGCTCAAAGGACAGTATGTCAGGGGAGTGCTATAGCCCGAGCCCCGAACTAACTCGAGCCGAGCTCCGACGTCCAGACATCACTAAGGAGACGTTCATCAACACTCGTAAAAACAGAAAAACACCCGTTAAAACGATAGTTCGATAATATAAACAAACGGGAAGGAGGCGCCTAACCACACTGAATAATGTTAAATTAAGCACTTTACGTTAAGCACTAGAAATTACCAGACAACGGATATTAAAGTTCAAAAATAATGTAAACAAATACCCATTCAAAACAACGGCTATCTTGCCACAAAATGACTTTCTTAAAAAGTAGATATTAAACCTAGAAAAAACAAGGCTGATCTAAATTTACGTAATGCAAATAAAGAAAATAATTTAAGCTTACCTAATAATATATATATATATATATATATATATATATATATATATATATATATATATATATATATATATATATATATATATACAGTGTATATACATATACACTTGTACACACATTTTAATATAGAAGATGGAAGAATGGAAATGGTTAATTCTTATGGTCCTTATATATATATATATATATATATATATATATATATATATATATATATATATATATATATATATATATATATATATATATACAGTGCATATACATATACACTTGTACACACACATACTCATATATACGTACATATATATATGTATGTATGTATGTATGAGCATACACTCACGGCACGTGCCTATATAAATAGCAAAAACGGAAGTCCATTAACGAAACTTATACTAATAAGAAAGTCTTATATTTCGGTCACCACTTGGACCCCCATGGGCACCATAATGCATTAACGTTGTTGTTAAAAATCTCCTTTTGGATATCCAGTAACAAGACGACTGTTTTGTTTGAAAATTCTTTATAGAACCACCGGGACTATGATTTTGTATAACTTGAGTCTCCTCGTGCAATTTTACATAGATTTTGGATGAGCCATTTGAAAATTGTTCTCACATTTTAGCAGTACTGTCTGTCTGTCTGTCTGTCTCTCGTATATATACTGTATATATAATGTATATATATATATATATATATATAATATATATATATATATATATATATATATATATATATATATATATATATATATATATATATACAACATATATAAATATATTTGTATATACATAAGGTATATCTTTTTTAACATAAGCCGTTTCCCCTAATAAGGATTGGCTTCCGAGAGTAAACCGAAGCTTTCTCTATCATATTTACAATTTAACTGCTGAATCGTGGATGAACGTCATTGCAGTAAAACTTTCACATCATTAGCCACTTCTTACACCTAAAAAAAGGCTCATGAGCAATGCGTCAACCCCCTTGCAAACGTTGCACCATTAATACGCATCTTGCACGCACTGTCACGCTTCCAGAATATGAAAGAATTTTTTTTTATGTTATTCTGCTCCATTCTCTTAACTACGGCAACTTGATTCCCCGGCCGGCTGATGAAGAGTTAGAGGAATTTATTTCTGGTGATAGAAATTCATCTCTCGCTATCATGCAGTTCGGATTCCACAATAAGTTGTAGGTCCCGTTGCTAAGTAACCAATTGGTTCTTAGCCACGTAAAATAAGTCTAATCCTTCGGGCCAGCCCTAGGAGAGCTGTTAATCAGCTCAGTG
>NC_089781.1:9612880-9640380 GCF_040412425.1 Macrobrachium rosenbergii
TATGTATGTATGTATATATATATATATATATATATATATATATATATATATATGGGTATTTATATATACATATATAAATATATACATGTATATGTACACATATATATATATATATATATATATATATATATATATATATATATATATATATATATATATATATATATATATATATATATATATATATATATATATATATATAGAACACGTGAATTAACAATTCATTAGTTAAAGTATGAATAGGTCTCCACCCTTAAGGGGGACGGCGTAATTCTGAAAGAAAATTATTAGCAAGAGGTGAGAAGGCGAAGTGAAAGATTGAATGGAGGGAAAAGAGGCGATTATTTAAGGTGCACCAGCACAGCAAAGGAAAAAAAATCACATGCAGGTTTACAGGGGATGGAAATGACGTCAACAAGTTATAAATAAGAACGCATGCAGTCAAAAGAGTGCAACGTTGAGCAAGAACTCGTAGGAGAATGAGTTGTTCTATGCTGGATAAAATGCAGAAAACGGTTAGGGAACAATTGGATCAAAGACTATAACATTCAAACAGAAATATTCCGTCTGCACTGAATACAGTCATCGGTCGATGGGGTGAGTACTCTTAAAAGTTTATTGAATTTGGGATATAGAAAAGAGGTATACCTGAGTGATACAACGGTGGAGGGGTTACCAGTTTGAGAATGCTTTTGGATGAGACTTGAGGATGTAAGTGGGGCTAGCATTACCTTGGGAATAATATGATAAGTCCTTTGCCGCTTTGCAAAGGAAGTAGGTGACGATATATATCAGAAGAAAGATGGTGCCAATGAGTCTGATGGTGACTGAGGAAGCTCATTCCGCACACTACCCACCAGAGTTACGTTTCAAATGCATCAAGCGACCAGAAGCAAGAGAAGTTCCAGTGATGCTGACTGCAGATATTTACCGTCAGTTCCCAAAACAGACTAAAAATTGATTGATAGATAATAAACAGATAGTGGGGAGTAGGTTAAGCGGAAGCCATATTACCTATGGTTCTTTATCGCATGAAGGACATAATCACCCTCTTAGTTATACAATATGTGTGTCCTTATCACATATAAAGCAAACCCAATGAAGCACATCAGCAATAATTATTTAATTGCTAAGCCATGAGACTTCGATTTTTCAAAATCTTAATTCTGACTTTTCCTCACATCAATCAAAAATGACAAATACAGACTGAAATGAAGATAGTATGTCATGTATGAGTATCTTCAATATAGCAACCAAAGTAACACTTTCTTGCTAAGTTTCCCTCTACATAGGCCATTATTTTCCCGATAATGCACAAGACAAAAAGCAAAACAAAAAGAATTATCTTCCAGAAATTAGAGTTCAGCACATTTCAAATTACTATGCGTGCCAGTTACCCACGAACTTTCCTCAGTGACTGATCCAAAATACTTTCCAGATCCTTCATTAAAATTATGACGACCTTTAACTATTATTATTATTGTTATTATCATTATTATTATTATTATTATCCCTGTCTTTTTATAGTGCTAGCTTTTACAGCGGATTTTCATCTGCAACTTTCGACGAGCTTCTGCTAATTCTCCTTATAATGAAAGATAAAAATGTCCGACAGTTGCTGCCTTGCCGATGCACATCAGGTCACCGAAATGCCACTGGCGTTGGCCCAGCGGCTTAAGTACAAAGAAGAGGTCACAAGTTTCACCATTACTATGATAATGGCAAAGTGCTCTTTGTGACTCGGACGAAAATTTCATGAGAAGACCCTCAAGATCCTCGTTTCAAATTGAACCTGAAAGCGTACACTTTTGTAGATTGTTCTCTGACTTCAGGTTATATACCGTTTGTGTGAAGAACACACACACACGCACACGCACACACACACACACACACACAGATACTCTTGTGGCTCAGAGAGTTATATTTTTACAAGTGGTTTAGATTTTTACCTAAATCCAAATTCTTTTAGTGGTAGCCTATGATTATTACCCTACAATTTTATACTTAGATTTTACGTAATTTAAAAGGCTTATCAAGCACAATCATCAAAAGCCGACTCAGCCAGGCTGGACCCCCTATCCAATCAAGGCGAGCCCGAGAAACATTTTCATCTGTTTTCCAGCACGAGTTTCTTATTAGGCGAAAAAACATAGTCAAACCCAAAGTTAACGATGCCACTCCAAATCCTACATAGTTTTGCATCGAAAATTTTCCCGGGAAATTCTTGAACCTCTTTGAAATCTGACTGAAATATCTACCAGAATTTCCTAAGTTCATCTCTCACCTGCATAATTTCTGAAAGATAATTCTTTTCGCTTTGCTTTTTGTCTTGGCACCACTATTTTTTATTTATTATTGTATATGAATTCATATTCGAAATGAAGTATTATTATTATTATTATTATTATTATTATTATTATTATTATTATTATTATTATAGGGTATTGTTATGGCCCGAATGGTGTACGATTCAAGCCGTTGCTGAGTATGACGTCACTGACACTAGGGTCATCGAAAAAAGCCTTATGTGTTTACCCATTTTTCTTCTCTCTCTCTCTCTCTCTCTCTCTCTCTCTCTCTCTCTCTCTCTCTCTCTCTCTCTCTCTCTCTCTCTTTGACTTGTTGGCTTTTCATGAAAACTGTAGACAGAAGATGTAATTATTGTTCTGAAAAATTTTACAACACAAATATAGGCAACTTTAATTCTTCACTCTTTTAAGTTTAAAAGCAAAATCAACATACAGTATAAGAACCAAGGCTTTGAATTATTTATTTAGAGCGTTTATTTCGTAATCTTCACATATTTGTTTTCAAACTCCTACAAATTTCATGATTTTTTGCATGCTTATCAATTTTCTATTAAATTACCTAATTCTAAAGTACGCGGGTATTTTTGTATGGAGAATGTATATACAACTGTAAATCTACTACACAAAGCTTCATTTCAATAGCAAGAACTCTCATACCATGTTTTTTTTCCCATAAGACTTGTTTTGGACAGTTTTAAAAGCTGGCCTCATCATATCCCACACTGAAAAAGATGTATCTAAGGGTATATGAGGATCCCTTTATTATGCATATCAACCCAAGATTTATCAGCAGCAAAGCGAAAGTACTTTGTTTATCAAATAAACCTGTTTTGAAACTCAGAAATTCTTCAGTGACGCTGTCGATGGCACTGTCAATTCCATTTGCTTTACCTCCTTTGCTTACTTCCAGGATCTCATCACCTACCTCCATCTCTGAATCTTGAATAAAACCAATATCTCTTCAAATGAGAATTTATCAAATCTATAACGCTAGTTCACGCTTGCTATCTACAGCACATTTCACTGCAGGCGATTAAACATAAACTTGTTTAATTGTTAGGCAGGCCTTATTTTCATCATATCTGCCTCTATTTTGGTTTCGCGAAAAGTCACGGCGACAATTTTCATTAACAAATGCTTTTTAACCAGTCTTTGAAATTTTAGCATTATCGTCATACAGCTCACTTGTTTGACTGCCACGTCAAATTTATGCTCGAGACAGTCCTGATTAATATTCTAGTTTTCTTTTAATCGATGTTATGAAACTTCTTCAACATTTCAAATAAAACTAAAAATGACAAGAAATTCGTTCCTTTGTGAAATAATTCAACGCGCTGCTTTTCTGAAGGTCCCTTGACATTCCCACTGTTCCCCTTGATTACTCTGTCTGGGATTCTAAATTAACGACAAAGTCCCGAGTGTCTTTGTCCCCTTTCATGGAAGAATTCATAACAGTAAACCGCCCATCTGTGAATAATATGAATTGAGAGAGAGAGAGAGAGAGAGAGAGAGAGAGAGAGAGAGAGAGAGAGAGAGAGAGAGAGAGAACCAATGCTCTTTATCCATAAAGAATCTTTCTAAATCAATACGAAGTTGCTATTTAGTGAAAAAGTTTGTGAAAAATAAGTAAAAACAGAAGGCTTCTTGAGTTGGCCTCGCGTCAGTGACGTCACTGGCCGCTACCTTGAAATTTTTATCCGCGTGGCGCGCGACTTGTTTGTCCAGCCTTTGCTTATGCTTAAGAAATTAAAAATGAACATCACAAGCAAGGCACAAAGATACCCATTTGGTATCATGCGCATGATTTCAGTCAAGAGACTGAAATACCAGATTAGTTTCTGGCAAGTCTGAGGTGCATGCTTGGTTTCAGATAAGACTGACGTGTGTTTGGTTTCAGTCACGAAAGTGAGATAGCCACTTCATTCTAGGCGAAAGAATCTGTGGTACTGGCTTGCTATCAAGCCTAATCTGAAACCAAGATACCTACTTGGTTTCAGACAGGAGAAGCTGAGACACAATTTAGTTTCAAACACGAGAAACCTGACATACACCAAGATCATGTGAAGATGATCAGGAGCCCACAACACTCCCCCTGAAGTACGCCACCAACGCAATTTTTTCAACGATAAAAAAAAAGAGAAAAGTAACAACAGAAGAGCAACAGAACGAGGGAAGACCCGTTCGCTACTTTTGTGTGACCTCTTGTGAGAGGGCGAGTCGGCGGGATTCATGATTATGAGAGATGCGAATTATAGTTACAGAGGATCTCAGGTCAAGGTACGCATGCAAATACCATGAGAAAATAGCATATTCAAAGGGGCTGAAGGTCGCATTGATAGAACAATGGCAAACTTACGTAAAGTATTCAATTAGATTAATACAATGAAATGACTGGTAGGGATCACAGACGATAAAAAATATTACAGCTCTTTGAAATGATTTGTATTCAAACAGAAAAACATTAAAGGTTACACAATATTCATTTAAGATTATCGTAGCATGGTGAAATAGTCATTTTACGTTGCCGTCACTGGTTTCTGACTTCTTCTTACTTTCACTGCCAAAATGATTTTAACATCTGAATAGTGGATGATACCCTGTGCAAGAAACTTCCAAAACAGTAGTCATTAAAAAAAAAAAAAACTATACTATTCCTCTGCCTGGCACACTTGCATTTCAAGTTCCTCTTTTGTTTTATATATCCATCACTTTCTAGGTATTCCTCTCCTCTTCCCTTCAACACTTCCGAATTGTATGTATATATATGTTGGTAGGTTGGTGAAACAAAAATAAAGAAAAAAAAATATATATATAAATATAAATATATATTTTTTGTTTCACCAACCTACCATCCTCCATTTTCTCCACATGATGAACACTTATATGAATTATATATATATATATATATATATATATATATATATATATATATATATATATATATATATATATATATATATATATACATATACATATATACATATATACATACATATACAGTATATATATATATATATATATATATGTATATATATTCTTTTATATCATCAACCTACCATCCTCCATTTCTCCACATGACCGGAATCATCTCAAAACAATGTGAGTCATCTCTTCACTTATACTAGCATTCTTACCACTTCTTCAGATCTCAGGACCTTACTCGCTCACACATACTCACACATATACATAAACACTATATATATATATATATATACATATATTATATATATATATATATATATATATATATATATATATATATATATATATATATATACATATACACACACACACATATGAACTTTACGGTTAGTTTATCAAAGCAAGAGTCTGCAACTGAGACCTGACGTCTAAGTCAGTCCCAAATAGTCAACAAGAGTAATAATAAGACCAATAAATATAGTAAGAAAATTATTATCATAGTCACTGCTCTGCTGTTGCTCGTTCCGTTTCCGAAATAAACCTGTCCAGCCTGATGAAAAGCGAAGCCGGCTCCAGCCGTGTTGCGGCTATCCGGAATTCAATCGATCTGTGTAAGTTATGGTTTGCTCGATAAATCGTTCGCTTTCCCTAAATGTCATAGGTGATATCGGTACGCTCGTCTGGTCTACTCTGAAACGGGCGGGTGTTGTGAACATAGGCTAGGTAATAATATCGTTACCTGTTCGGTTTCTCTGTTGGTGCGTTTTGGGCAATTGTTCGTAACAGGTGTTGACGGGCGCGCGCAAACGGCATGGACAAAAGGTTGATGAAATGAATGTTGTTTAGCAGTTTTATTTATTCTTGTCTGCTACTGACCAGATGCAGGTGTTCATTTCAAAAGTCATATATATATACCTCAGATACGTGTTCTTTCTATGAAACTTGCTACTGGTATTTTAATTATGAAGAGTACGTGTGCTCTCTCTCTCTCTCTCTCTCTCTCTCTCTCTCTCTCTCCAGTATTATTCTGAAAGACAAATTTGTTCTCTCTGTCCCAACACTTCTGAGAGGTAGATTTCCCCTACAACTGTCCAACTGTCTGTCTGTCTGTCCCCTATTTTTTAAGTTAAAGCTCTCTCTCTCTCTCTCTCTCTCTCTCTCTCTCTCTCTCTCTCTCTCTCTCTCTCTCTCTCTCTCTCTCTCTCTAGTATCCTTCTGAAAGACAAATTTGTTCCCTATATCTTTTTAGATTTCCCCTTCTGTCCAGCTGTCTGTCTGTCTGTCCCCTATTTTTGTTAAAGCTCTCTCTCTCTCTCTCTCTCTCTCTCTCTCTCTCTCTCTCTCTCTCTCTCTGTCTCTTTGTATCCTTCTGAAAGACAAATTTGTTCCTCCATCTTTCTTCTGAGAGTTAGATTTCTCTCTCTCTTTGCGTCTCTCAGTTTCTCTCTCTCTCTCTCTCTCTCTCTCTCTCTCTCTCTCTCTCTCTCTCTCCCCTCCAGTTCCATAGTGTGTATTTAATTCTCCCTAGTCTCTCCCATTGGCAAGTCAGATTCTCTATCTTCGTGTCCAAGCATCCGGTAAGAAAATATCCAGCAACTGACACCAGAACCACATCCCCACGAAAAATAAAAGGAAAGATAACAGGATCTCTAGTGAATAATAACAGTGCAACGCAAATCTTTCAACGACGTAAATGTGCTGGAAACATCAAACAGGAAATGCGAAAATATATCCTGTTACAACTCGGGTGAAAATAATAAAACAGACTGGGGAGGAATACTCAAACAGAACTTTCCTATACGAGGAGACCCGAACTTTTGAAAATTACTTTGCAGAAGCATCCTATGAAACAATAATAATACCAGCAATATCAATAGTGTGTAAATGAAACAAGGAAAAATAAAAGGAAATAACATTCGAGCATGAATAATGTTATTAAATTGTAGCATATTCTTTGTGGGTGTTCCCAGTGAAATTTTATTCGCAAACCGGATAGAAATATTACAGTCAAAGAGTTATCGATTAAAAATATATAAAATGCAACAAAATACTTTATCATATTTTCAAGTTTGGGTCTGACAGGATAGGCAGCTAATGCCCTTCTCTAATAAACCAGAACCAAATTGATTTAGAGAAGAACTTAGAAGGAAAACTAAGCAATAGTACCGCACACTTTAATCATGTACATGAAACCAGTCATAAGGCATTCTTAACAACAACTGGGTATTAAGGAACGTTGAATTTAAAAAAAAAATTCTTTAAAAACATTATCACCGCTCTAAGATTTATCTTAGGGCATCATTATTTATGCACACAAACACACACACACATGCACACACACATATATATATAGTATACGAAATATAAGTGTGTATATATATATATATATATATATATATATATATATATATACATACATTTTAAACCTACGCGTGAGTATGAGTATTTGACAGTGATGTGAGTTTTACTAGTGAGCGTTTATGACGCAATTTTTTCACGTAGTGTGGCTTATTACTATATATAGCCTATGTACACACACAGACACACACATATTTAGAGGAAATCAACACACAATCACGTGTGGAACAGAAATAAATTTCTAACTCACATCGGGATCGAACCCAGGTCTTTCAGATAAAAGGCAAGGGCGCTAACAACTGAGCTACACAAGTCATGCAAAGAGTCGAAACTTAAGTATCACTGTACCGAAGGTTTTCTGTAAAACTGTTGATCACAATACTTACATAGTTTAAAATACCCGTAACACATGATTAACACACGGATTTAGTTTCAGTACTAAATAATTTAAGTCCTTGCTGTATGTACCCAGCAACTGGAGGCACTTTCACTTTATTACTGAAAGAACCTATACAGATATAACAGAGAGTATACCACATAACTGAACGTGTGTGTACCACATAACTAGAAGGTATTACACGGCGTCAAGTACGCATGCTACATAAACAAAAATACCTGTATCACATCACTGAAAGTACCTGCACCACATTAGTGAAAGCACCTGTACCACATAACTGCCAGTACCTGTATCAAATAATTGAATAAATCCCAGGAGGCAATGGTACCACATAACTAAAAGCATCGGTGCTACATAAAACAGAATATTTGTGTCAAATTACTTGAAGTAAATGAACGCATTTCTGAAAATACTTTATGCCTTGCTGCAGAAAAGCTATGCGACAAAGGACAATATGCCGCTTAACATTTGATTATCAAACAAGGTTCAGCTAGACTGAAAATTAATGAACTCCACAACGCTCTCTAAATGTTTCATTCGCTATTTCATTAATCGTTGTCACAAAGAACACGATGCAGATTGTGAAATCAAGAGGGCTAAATCATTCTAGATTCTAGAATGGACAGCAACACAAGATAAAGCATTCTCCATCAGAAAAGGACCATTCGCTTATAAGACACAAGCTAAACACAACCGTAGACGCATAGCTAATGAATTCGATGAATTTATACTTTGCAAACTGACTTCAAAACCGATGCATTTTCTTACTACAGATTCCACAGAATGCAATTAAAATGAAAAATCTAACCTGGAATTAATTCATGTGATTTGTCTGATCACCGGGGTTTGTAGTCTTCTTTAAAAGAAAACTATTGAGCCCGTCTGCGCTTTATTCTGTCCGCACTCTTTCTGTCCGCCCACAGATCTTAAAAACTACTGAGGCTAGAGGACTGCAAATTGGTATGTTGATCATCCATCCTCCAATCATCAAACATACCAAATTGCAGCCATCTAGCCTCAGCAGCTTTTATTTTATTTAAGGTTAAATTTAGCCATAATCGTGCTTCTGGCAACGATACGGGCTAGGCCACCACCGGGCCGTGGTTAAAGTTTCGTGGGCCGCTGCTCATACAGCATTACACCAAGACCACCGAAAGACAGATGTATTTTCGGTGGCCTTGATTATGCGCTGTAGCAGCTGTACATAAAACTCGATTGCGCGAAAGAAACTTCGGCGCATTTTTTATTTGTTACTGATGCAGTTCATTGTTTCGACATATATGAAGATCAATAATCTGATTTTGCTCTGCAGAATACGCAGAGGTTATCAAGAACAGGAAAATACTTCGTTTACTTTGACTTAATCGATAATAAATCCAGTGACTTGGTGACAGCGGAACCCAGAACTAGTATGAAACAGTACTTCAGAAAAGTATATTCTGAAACCTCCGTAAATATGACAAACAGACAATTATTTGGACAGATAAACCGTTACAAGACTGAAGGTCAGAAAGATGTGCTCAAACACGCGCAAGTGCGCGAGCAACCCACACAAACATGCTCCCCAAGAGAGAGAAAGAGTGTCTTTCTTGTTGTCGCTGATGCGCTCCTCTGAGCACAGATGGCGATAATGAAGTAAGTTTACCCAGGTGAAGAAGAGCTCATTCACTAGGAAAAATCAGCTGAGCGAAGGGGATGGAAACAGAACAGGAACTCTGAAGGTTTCAGATTAAATAAATAAATATATAGCTTTCAAAATGTCCGCATTTAACAAAAAAAAAAAAAAGGCAAAATAAAATACCGTCGATGAGACACAAGTTACCGGGGAGCTAATCCAAGGAATTTTTAATCCAAGAAAAGTGCCGTTGCAAATACAGTAAATTATTTTCGTTAAAGTGGTATATAAATAACCTTTTTCGTTTTAAGTTATATGGTTTTGATAATCATCAAGAGGCATATTTTCCCTGTAACTTCTGCAATAAAGAATGAGTATAAATGTATAAAAAAATCATTCATGTATGACTAACTGTGAATCAATACTAATTTAATTATTTTCAGAACTTCTTCGTGAAATAGGCTAAGTTATACCCCCACAAACAGCTACTCGTGCCCAAGGTCCAAAGAAAGGACCTTGCTCGTGCCAACATCCTGCTGAAGATCGTTCAACTAAAAGAGTTCTAGGTGACGAATTCCGAGAGGTCGAGCTGTTCTCTTTCTGTTGACCTTGATCCCATTCCTTCTTCTTCTTTCTTTCTTTCTCAAGAGACCCAAAACACAGACGAACATGACGTCCACTTGGTCCTTCCTCCTTTCCTAAATTGACCTCCTTCACGGTCAACTCTCCCTTTCTTCCTTTCCAGTGGAATCTGGATGGAACAAAAACCAAATACCTTGGCTCCTGCAACCCCCCCTCCCCCCCCCCGTCTCTCTCTCTCTCTCTCTCTCTCTCTCTCTCAACATTTAAACGAGATGGCGATATTGGAAATACAATTTTCTCGTTGAAATGTAAATATATTGAACCTTAATTCAATAATTCAAGAAGAAAATATGATACTGTTATATATACACATATGAGAAATATATATACGCACAAAAATATACACAAATATATAATATATATACATATATAAATATGTATATATATATATGTAATTGTAATAGCCAAAATGCCCTAACTTCTCGAATTCTTCGTACTTTTTTTGGATACGCTACCGGATGTCATAATTTCTTCATATTTCTTGCACTTGGCTCTTAAGGCTTTGTAGTGACAAGCCTATCCAAAAAAGAGCGAAGAATTCGAGAAGTTAGGGCACTGGGGCTATTACAATTACATATGTATCTGGTAAAAAGTGACCAGTAGATTCTTCGTCAATGGCTTGGAAATAAAGTCGAAACCTGTCAGGACCTTTTATTTTTCACCTGTGGTAATGTGTGATAAATGAATCACGTAAAAGAGTGATTATAATCATATATATATATTACATATAAAGCTATACGACTAAAAAATCCTACATCTATAAGTGGCTTAATGAACAGTAACTGACCATGTACAAAATACATTTGACTACAAAAAAAAAGAAAGTACCCGGTAACATTTTTCATAGCAATTTAGAACAGTCAACTCCCCCGCCCCCACCTCTCTTTTTTTTTCTTTTAATATACGAGAAAAACATTTATTCCCCGTCACGCGGTGACGTCTGCCCGAAAGAGGAAAAGAACTAGCGCCAGCACCACAGCCAGAGGTCGCCACTTTATTCATATATCAGGTGGGACGACTTGTTAATTAAATACGTGGCATCCTCTCAAACTGACGCACTCTAAATTAACGTCTAAAAGTTATTCTAGTTATGAAACAAAAAAAAAAATAGCTGAAATACATATGGTACAAAAGCAAAAATAATGAGGATATGGTGATGGTTTAAGAACCAGTAGATCATGAACATTTTTAAATAATGAAGTAAGATTTAAAGCGAACAATGAAAAATTAACAATTTACGTATCAGAAAAAATAGTTCTTTACTCAAGATAACAAAACACAATGTCTCTAAGAACTAAACTTGCGAGACAAAATAAGAACATGAATATGTTCGAGTAACAAGTATGAAGTTTTTCACTGGCTTCTAAAAATGTTGCATTAGTACATTTCAGAGTGACTTTCAATAAACGGGACTTTTCTGCGGATACCTTAAATTCATTCACAAACTCTTCTGCATTGTTGGGAAATTTTCCCTGCAGAAAGCGCAGTTACGCGGCCTCATGTATATATGTGGGTGTCTTTCTCCCCTCAACAAAGAAAAACGAAAGATGTGAAGGCACTTCAGTGCCCTCAAGTCAAAATTATACTTATACAGTGGAAGCTGTTCCGGCCTACTTCCTCCCTGCTGGCGTTTGAGAGCTGAGAGAGAGAGAGAGAGAGAGAGAGAGAGAGAGAGAGAGAGAGAGAGAGAGAGAGAGAGAGAGAGAGAGAGCAAAATCTAAGTATTCTCTAACAATGCCAGGAGGAATATGTCAAGCCTCTTACCAGCCAAACCTTCCCACCTCATTCTTTACACCTCCAACCCCCTACCCCGACCCCGACCCCTACACCTACCATCCCAGAAGCTTTACCATGACCATCTAGCACAAACGCCAACCCTCGCCTTAGGTTAGAGAGAGAGAGATACTCGAAAAATAGAAAATAGGTTCTGACAAGCTTACGAAGAACGCAGGGGTATTAACCCGGTATGTATCCACCTTTGTCAAAGTCCAGGGTGAACTCCTGCTAAGTGAAGTAGACGGACGCACGAAGATATCGTTTATTAATATAATTTGTCGACCACACAATTAGAAATGGGTGTATACTCGTATAATATTTTGATCCCCGAGGGGCTAGTACTAAACACGGCATCCCAAGGAGCTTCCGCTGTGTTTTAGTACTAGCCCCTAGTAGTAGATGACGCGCTAATATTGTATGAGTTTACCCTGGACTTTGACAAAGGTGGATACATACTGGGTTAATACCGAAAGCAGGGACGGTTGCGCAAAACTTCACACGGATCCTTGTGTTCAACAAGCAACCATTCCTTGTTTATTATGGTCTTCACGTTTTGTCCTGTACTTTTTAAGTGGTCTCTTACAAGGCTATTCTTTAAAAAAATTTTTATCTTTCACACGCCCTAACAGAATGTCCGAGTTGCTTTGTTTTTTAAACTTAATTCGTTCCGTCTCCCAACAAGAATCAGTCAATATAATGTTTATACTTGAATAATATGCTAATTTATACACATTTCACGCACACACATGTAACGGGGCAAATTTTACCATCCTCGCAAAAATCACTTTTCTTATGGAATAAGATTCTAGTACTCTCTTATGAAATTGCAATACCAAAATGGTATTTTGTTTATGATCTCTGGTCTCCATGATATAGAGGTTACTGAAAAAGAATGGCGGATGATAGGTTTGTAAAAAACCGTATAATTTAGAAATATTAAGAAAGGTGAAGAGAGGAAAGCCTTGGAATTACTGGACTGGAGAGGAAGAGGTGTTGAAAAGGAGGAGCCTTTATCTCCAGGTATCGAAGAGTGTGTGCAAGACCGAGGTGAACGACGCAATGTATAAACGGAACCACAACGTGCTGTCCATGAGTCTTCTGTGAAGGAGTATGGAGTTTGGAGGCTTTCTGCTACTCAGCAGTTAAAGTATGGCTGTTGTGAAGGCTTGTTTTGTCTTGAACCACCCCTAGTTAGGGGAAATGGACTAATTACACACACACACACACATAATGTATATATATATATATATATATATATATATATATATATATATATATATATATATATACATATATATATACAAATATATACAAATATATATAGCTATATATATGTATATACATATGTGTGTGTTACAAGCGCAATATTTATTCAATGTGTGTAGGAATAACAAATAAAAAAACCACAACTTCACAGTTCGGTGATTTACCTAGTTAATAATCTTTCCTTCCTATGGGAACAGAATTATAATTTTTTTTTTTTCCAGATCTCTCACTCGCTTTCCCGGACGCTTCAAGGAGAAGCTCATCTAACAGTATTCTTACATCTTAGTAAGAAGCTTATAAATTAATAGAGGTATTAATGTCAGAAAAAAAAATTACAACTTTAGGCCTATGTTCTGTTATTTCCAGACCGTATAACACAGTTACGACTTCCATTACTCTTAATAAAAATAACAAACAGTATATCATTGGTAGATAATGCTACTATTTATCTATCTATCTATCTATCTATCTATCTATCTATCTATATATATATATATATATATATATATATATATATATATATATATATATATATATATATATATATATATATATATATTTGTTACTCTGTAGAAAAGTCTTCGTATGGGAGACGCTTGAAATTTGCGAGGTAAGTTTGAGCGAAAGAAAAAGCTCAACCACTTAGACCATTCATGACAGAAACAAGACTAGTATGTTGCAGGTCCATTTGCTCCTGAGGTATTACTTGAAAGAAATTCGTTACTAGGAAATTTAGACAGCTCTGTGCCTGTCTCTTTCACTATATAATGTCTAAGTTTGTATATATGGTTGGGGAGGGATGATTCCGACGCTAACTACAATTACCTGCACTTGACGGGGATATGTATGGCAAAGCTGTTATCGTTCTCTCTTGACAGCCTAATGGTTAGCGACGTCGACCAAAGTCGTTGATACGTACTGTCGGGCGTTCGAGTCACCCTAGGTACCAAATCATTTATCAGTTATAATTCTCCTTCGTTGATATTCCCATAGTAGAACGAATTGGATATCAAGTGACATTTGTAGCTTAATGTTTGTGAACAACAAATGTGAATGTGATGTGATAAAAATTCAGACATGCATACACACATACACACACACATATATATGCTTAAAAATCACAGTAGATGCACGTGACTTCAGTGTATAAGCGAATCCCACAGGAAAACTTCTGCCTGTGTTTTCCTGTGGGATTCGCTCTTACACACACACACACACACACACACACACACACACACATATATATATATATATATATATATATATATATATATATATATATATATATATATATATATATATATATATGTACACACACACAACATACATACATACACACACACACACATATATATATATCATAGCAATGCTGATCAGAAGTGACCTCGACCATCAAGGTCAGACACACGAAAACAAAGCATAACAGTAAAAAGGGCACACGTGTAAACGATTAAGGCCCACTTAAGTCCCGGGAGCGATACGGTGAGAAACAACGAGCCATAACTCGAAAGATAAAAGTGAAGAACAGCCTCCTCGTGTTTAGACACCGCCGAGGTCACAAAAATACATCCTCCACAGCAGCAGAGGCGGTTCCGGAATCCGCCGGAGATAAAATGGATGTCCTACTTCAAGGTCGTTATAATTTAAAAGACGCTGAAGCTAATGAAAAGCAAACACCCCGTCCAAATATCAGAGAGAGAGAGAGAGAAAGAGAGCGAGAGAGCTCTGAAACTCACGCATGTTTAAATAAAGGAACGTGTTTATTTTTCAGCCTTTCAAGTAGATTACAAGTGGGTTGCACCCGCATAAGATAAGTAAAAAGTGCGCTGAAGTTTCTTCGGCGCAATCGAGTTTTCTGTACAGCCGCGGCCTATGAAACTCAGCCAGTGGTCCGGTGGTTGCCTCAGCCACGGCCCATGATATTCTTAGCCGCGGCCCATGATGCTCAGCCAAGGTCCTGTGGTGGCCTGTGTTATTGGTACCTTAAATAAAATACAAACTACTGAGGCAAGAGGGCTGCAATTTGGTATGTTTGATGACTGGAGGGTGGATAATCAACATACCAATTTGCAGCCCTTTAACCTCAGTAGTTTTTAAGATTTGAGGTTGGACAGAAAAAGTGCGGACGGACAGACAAAGCCGTCACAATAGTTCTCTTGTACAGAAAACTAAAAAGTTACCCTACTGAGTTTCCCTTTCCTCATACCGAACAAACCAGAAAAAGGGAGATGGTTGGCAATTAAACTAAAAAAAATGTCAGTTCCTGTACGAATTTGATCTTTTTCATCTGACGGCATTGTGCTTAATTTCGCCGACAGGCCTCGTAACTGAAGCTGTCTGGAATCGACCTGTTTTGCAGTTAATGCATGACTCCTCTCACTGACATTTAACTGGACATCAAAGGGGAAGAAATGTTACGTTTTAATACCAGTTGCATACACAACAGATATATTCGTAAGTAATTTCCGCTGGTAATCATTTACCATCCTGAGAACTACGTGCCGATCTTGGCCAACGTGGTAAAAAATAAATAAATAAAAATAAAAATGGGCGATCGCTTTAACACCACTTCTGCTGATACTGAAGTATTTGAGACTACGAAATGATCGAATCTTGACAGTCTGATATCCCCTCTGCTATCTTTTCCTCCGATCATCGAGAAGGATTCCCAGCGATCCTCAGATCTCTCATAGTTATATGGCCATTTTCTCTCAGAAACTTTGGAGACCATCTACAGGCTGCTCTAGGAACAAGGGCCCGTGCTGGTATAAGACCAGTTTAATCTACAACATTGTAACAGCTTTACTCTTGCGGTTTAATCTATGTTCTATCCACTGATGGTTCTAATATACAGTATCTTGTTATTCAATCAGGATCTGGTTCAGGTAATTAAAGGTAAAACCTTTCAAAAACTACAACCTAAATGTCTGTTTTCAAATAAGGTAACACATCAAAACATACCTATATAAGACAAAGTTTAAAATATGACAGCAATCATCAACATCAAAGCCACAAAAAATTCTATAAACCCCTTTTAAGAACCAACGTACTGTATCTAATCTCAGCCTTGAATGAACAAGTACGTGTACAAGTCACAAGGATTGTAGATTACGTAAATTTTGCATGGTTGTAGGGAATCTACAGAAGAATTAACTTCGAATTTTACTGGATTTTGTGGTCAATACCAAACAGATTCTCATATCACAATTACCAAGTAATTCTTGCAGTTCTCCAGAGATAAACAAACCACTTAGGAAAAGGAAATGATAAGAGTAAAATGAAGATGAGAAGGACAAAGATAACAAAAACTTGCGTTAATGAACAACTGTAGTTGACGCCTTGGACAGAATAAAAAAATTAAATAGGCAAGAATAATCGGCACGGAGCATACTTGACCCAAGACCAATCAAATACGTAGCCGAGTATAAACACGCGAAAATCAGCATCTACGCGCGTGCGTTCGTGTGATGTGCTCATTAGGCCTAAGTGATCTTCTCAAGCTAAGTCATTCTTGGGAGTAATCGCCTCAGAGTTGAGATGATTTCCAAGACAGACAGCAAAATGTTAATTCTGATCCGAATTCCTCCTGAAGTTAAAGCATCGAGAATATCCTGCACGCCAGACTTCAGACACTCTGCTCATACACATACGCTTGTAAAATCACAGCTTCCTTCTCACTTCTTTTGCAAGGTAATAATTATTTCAGAATTTTATTACAATGAGTTCTGCCATTTTTAACGTTAAAATATTTTGGACTTCCACTATTGATAGCTTGATGAGTCATTAGTCATTACCATATTTTAAACGTTACTCTAGCTTTGACTAGCAGCTAATGCAACTCTAACAATACAGGGGTAATCCTACCTCAAGGTGCAATACCCTTTATTAAACTTGTTGCGCTATTCAATATATTTTGTAGCACCATAAGTTTTACCTTAGGTTGACTATGACAGAGAGAGAGAGTTTATATAGTCCACTCCATTAATAGCACAATTAATCAAAAGTTTTGAATACAATATTCATCAAGATATTTTTTTTAACAAAGCCAATATTTCCAAGATGATGGCCAGTATCTCTCTTATAACATTACTGATTTGAGTACTAAGAAACAAATTATAGTTCAGTAGCTTACTTTAATAACAGACTTTTTCAGCAATCATTAATGGTTAACACTGATAAAAACATCACTGAACTTTACCCTATGTCTCTGTCTCTGTAGCACATTGGACAATCCAGTATAGAGTATATACACAAAATCAGGTTGGGCCTAACACCACTCCTTGGGGGTACTTTTCTCCTTATATGAATATGTTTCTAATATATACACACAGCATTTTCTGTCACGCAGATATTCTTTCAAATACTCTGTTTCATCAACAATTCCAGTGGGGTGTAAATTATATCCGCAAATACTGCGTGTGTCATAAGTAAACATCAAACAAAATATCCAAGCTTTACACTTTGCAAATTTCATCTGCACTGTATTGTTATTTTAATCATAATGTACGGCTTGATAATAAAATGGTAAGTGGATTCAAATGGATTTCCATATATGCAGAGCGAATATAGTTAATATCCAGCGAAATATCTTTAACCAAATCAAACAAGACCTTTTATTGTCCTAAACGAGCAGTAATTGGATTAAACACGGGACAACATGATTGGATTAATTAACCTACTTCATCCCGTAAAATGTGCTTTTACAAAGTTGGCTGCACTTGCGCATATCACACATTGGTCTTCGTACTGATGCCCGGAAATATTGATAACCATTTCTCATATTTTTCTCTAAAATACACGAATAGCCATTAACAAGAATAAAAACAATTTTTAGCACCATCTGTACGAAATCACAAAGCATTTCAAAACCACCTGCTGTCAAACGCCCGCTTCGATGGAAATCGCACCTTCTCATAGTTCTATGGAAGCCTTATCGTTATTATCTCATTCTTCTTCTTCATTTCCAGAAATGACAATAAATGTCTTCAGGCGGCAATCAGGCTACCTTCCCTTTCCATGGAAACCCATCTCTTCTCGGGAACCGGATTCGATATTTACACGAGACTTTCGGGGATTCCTCAGGTGTCAACAAATGGACATCTCGCCAGAGGTTCTTGGAAAATAAGTGGCCACCGATAGGTGTTGACTTAAGGTATCGTTAACCGCTTTCAACGTCAGCAGACAGACTGCCAAACAGAGAGAGAGAGAGAGAGAGAGAGAGAGAGAGAGAGAGAGAGAGATGAAATTGCAAGTGACTGTTTGATTGACTGACGTGCTATTAAAATCCAGCCTTACAACAACTAGGGTCATCGAAACATTATTTTTAAAACAATAACCTTGCAATGAGGGGAAAAATTGCTCCCTCTGTGATTATTTTTATATTTCATATATTCACTAAATATGGGCAATGAAAAGATGACCACTTTACATGGGCTATGTAAGTTACATGGAAATTGACATAAACTGACAACCGTTAGAGATTAAGCAATAATTTCAAGAAGGACAGGAAAAAAATGTGTAAGCAAAAGTGAGTATAAAATGGGAAAATCCAGTAACATTGTCGGTGTCTTCTCGTGAAGCTTTCTCTCTCTCTCTCTCTCTCTCTCTCTCTCTCTCTCTCTCTCTCTCTCTCTCTCTCTCTCTCTCCTGTTTCTCTTTGGTAAGCTAAGGTGCACGAAATATCCATTTCACTGCGTCTCCATTTAATCTCTATAGAAACTATGTGAAAGGAACAATAATAGAGAGAAGTAGGGTTGAATTACTTGAGAGCCCATTATCTATTCGAGTTTCTGACTTCAGAAATCCCCACTCTACTTAGTATTCCACACATTTTATTATTTAGATGTCTGTCAAGGAACAAGAAGTCAATGACGTTTTTCTAAGAGCGTGGAACGACCTCGAGCTTTAATTTCGTTTTGCTATTCCCGTTCTAAAAGTTCCTTTGATTCAAACGTGGAATATCATATAAATGAGGAAAATAAGAACAGCACAAATGTAACAGAAGACAGAAATATGATGTAAGAAGCCACCTACATCATAAATGTAACTCACAGAACATAACTCATCATCTTGGTTGAAACAACAATCTTATGGTAAGCAATAACAATATCAATGACAGATAAAGAATATAAAAATGATGATAATACTGACGATGATGATTATTTGATGATAAATAATAATGATGATGATTGTATGATGACACATTATCATATTCCCCACAGCAGATGACAAACAGTGCATAATTGAGGACGATGGGAACTTATAAAGTGACTAAACAACGCTTTCAATAAATTATTTTCAGTAAATTTTGTTCATGCCTGTTTTCCTAAACAATAAATATCAATTGCTGATGACTAGGGTTATCAAGTCAGCGTGTAAATAATACTCTCTCTCTCTCTCTCTCTCTCTCTCTCTCTCTCTCTCTCTCTCTCTCTCTCTCTCTCTCTCTCTCTCGCAAAAAATACATGCTACTGCATCATATTATTAAGCATAACACTTAACAGCTACGGAAAAAGTTGTAAATAAAAACGGAGTGTTCCTTAGAAAAAGAAAAAGTTTCTCTAGAAAGCCCATTAGAAAGGGCAATCCATTAAGCCCATGAAAAGAAAGATTAGAGAATTGCACCTGTGGAAACTGAATGGAACTGTTAATCTTTTTATCTTTCCTATTGCCAAGTACGTTAAAAATTGAAGTTCCTGATTAAGACCCACAACAAAAATTCGCATTTATAAAAAGTCATCACTTTTATACAATTTACAACAACTGGATTAGTTCGAAATCCTATCGCAGCAGAAATAGGACATGAGTTTAGGAAGAATGGTACTGACATCGTGAACAGTTTTACAGAACGCAGCCTACCTTTCCGAAGTCAACATATTAACACCACATGGTAGAGCATCAATGCATAAAACTTTTTGATAAAATTTTTTCACGAATTGCACTCACAAAAGGCACTCGTATCCCCTCAGTTTTTCATTTTTTCTTTTTTTCAGTTTTCTACGTCTCTATGGAAACCGACCGTAGAGTACCCACGTGTACCTCCTCCCTTGTATAAAATACTTTCAATATTCGAGGCACGACTGAACAGAACTCATCGCGATCTCTCAGTAATCTATGAACATCTAAGTTACCAAGGCATTAATGCAGTATAACTGATGGGGAGAATAACATTTTAGCTCATTAAAACGAAAAATCTTCGAGTACAAATTACCGCTTTTCTTACGCAACTTTGATCTACTTGAAGAAACTACATTTGAACCTTCAGGTGCAACGCTACAGAATAAAGCGACAGCATAAAAATAATAATCATAATTACGCAGTAAAACCGTAGGTGATATGCAGCTTTAAAGTCTACTTTTTCTTTACTTTTCCTATTTTTTTTTTTTTCGTGCGTGTGTTGATGTGAGTCTACCACCTTTAGGTGAACCTGATGGCTCTCTCACTCGGTACCCAAATATAAAAGCATCTCTCTCAGGTATCATCTCTGATAGTAAACAGTGATGAAAGACATCGTATGACGCAGCTTTGCTTTTCAGAAGACTTCGATCGGGCGGAAGATAAACCTCTTTGGCGTGACGTTGAATTTTTTTTTTTTTTCACGGCGGTACGGTACTCACACGAACGCGATAATAACACTGTAATTTCAGGTTCTGTTACCCGTGATTGAAAAACTTAAAAACACGAGAATTTCTCCTGATATGTGAACAAGAGCCCGTGCCAACACAAGGCTGGCTGAACCTAAGTAGCAGCGATGTGAAGATGTCGCTTGTTCGGTCACTATGGAGTGCCGCGTTGTCCCTGCTATCAAGGCCCAGCGAATAGCCCATACAAGTAGAATCCGATATGAAACAGCTTCCGGATTAAAATGAAGGCATTACTAAGCATTTCTTACTCTGCTTTTTGGTCCTTGTAAAGAGTTTGGCCTCTGGTACTCTCCGAGCAATTTCAACTTCTGTTCTTTAATCGAAAAGTCATTGAAACTAAATTAGAGATTCGAATACCTAAGCTTAGTTTCAATCCAGTCTATGTGAAAAGAGTGTTACTCTCCTTAAAATAAATGACGACGGTATATGAAAACTTTTCAGATATCCTTATTTGTTATTAAAGGAAAAAATTCACAGGATTGTTTGATGTGCAAGTAACTGAAAATATTATACATATCCATGTGTCTCCATGAATTCTGACAAGCTTAAATATTTACGAAAATTAATTATCATTGTAATTAATTATTCCACCCGTAATCTGTAGCCCTAAGCAGCTCTGCAATTGCTAAACTAAAACCAGTGTATGCTTTGACATTTAAACCACGCTGAAAACGCGATAAAAAAATCGCCCGCTTTTTCATTTACGCTCTAATCTTCATTTACAACCAAAAAATGTTATATGTTCACTGGGCGTCTTTTAAAAGCAAAGTCCAATGCAACTGGCAACCCAATGACCTTGTTTAACCCACGTCCGATGAAAACATAGAAGGCTCATTATCAGCGTGTCTAACCCTCTATACACAGAGCACCTATCACCTGTTAGTAAGCACATTGCGCTTTCTAGCATCTATGACGTCAAGGCTTTCCGAACCAGTATCTCTTCCACTTTAACTGTAATAGCCCCAGGTGGGTCCTGAATAGCCCATACTTTCCAATCTTCCTCCGAATTATAAGCACTGTTCCCCGATGTACCTTCCATATTTAGCTCTATGTACCCAAACCATATCAAAAGACTGATATATCATTTTCACCTATGCTCACCTTCTTATAACATTAAATTTATACGTTGTTGACCCTTCAACCATTCATACTTGACATAAACCACGCAAAAAGTTAAGTATACCTTAGTTTAACCAGACCACTGAGCTGATTAACAGCTCTCCTAGGGATGTCCCCAAGGATTAGACTCATTTTACGTGGCTAAGAACCAACTGGTTACCTAGCAACGGGACCTACAGCTTATTGTGGAATCCGAACCACAGTATAGTGAGAAATGAATTTCTATCACCAGAAATAAATTCTTCTAATTCTTCATTGGCCGGCCGGAGACTCGAATTCGGGCCTAGCAGAGTGCTAGTCGAGAACTCTACCGACTCGTCCAACGAGGAACTATAAACCACACAGACATCTTGTTTCAAACCTTACTACTTCTTTCCCTTCATTCTTACTTACCCTCCGTATTAAACGAAGAGTTGATTCAATAATACCTTTATACACCCTAACCTTTGCTCCCACTGAAACTTCACCTCTTCCAGACCTTTCGCAGAGCTCCTGCTGCCTCCTCCTTTGCTTCATCTATTTTGTGACTCAGCCTTTTTCACATCCTACCAGCAGTCGTTGCACTGACTCCCTAAACAAATTTATAAATCAACGACTTGTATTTTTATTTCTCCATCTTTCTGGGTTCCGTTTACCCCCTGTCTCTTTTCGATGTACCACCACTTACTCCTTTTACTCTTCTTCTTCCAGCCCTTTGTTGGCCGAGTTGGTTGAGCTTCAGACCGTCATTCGATGGGCTGGAGTTCGATTCCCGCCGCCGGCTGATGAAGAGTTAGAGAATTTATTTCTGGTGATAGAAATTCATTTCTCGCTATAATGTGGTTACATAAGCTGTAGGTCCCGTTGCTGAATAGACGTAAAATAAGTGTAGATCCTTCGGGCCAGCCCTAGGAGAGCTGTTAATCAGCTCAGTGGTTTATTTAAGCTATACTTACTTTTATCTTCTTCTATAAACCCTCCTGCTGAATGACTTTAGACTTATATTTTATTTAGCATACATAAACTCTGTTCACTTTAGATTTATATATACACATATATATATATATATATATATATATATATATATATATATATATATATATATATATATATTTAATTATATATATATATACACACACACACACACACACACACATATATATATATATATATATATATATATATATATATATGATTATAATATATGCAGATGTACCCGACAGATAAGTAGAGAAACCAACTTACACAGTTGTAAAAACTATCCACACCTGCTAAGTAAAAATAAAAAAAAAAAAAACAGGGTGGAGCAGTAAACTCATTAGCGCTTGAGGTCAGTGCTCCGAATACAAATCTCGTTTATCTATCCCCACGACATCGTTTCCACTAGGCTGATGGGGGCGGTGATAGGGGAGGCTAATAGTCTCAGCAATGATCATGCTCAGATTACAGAATCAGAGATGAAACCCCCCGTGCGGAAAATTTCCATTGCATTTCTGATTTGGAGGAAAGGATTTCATTTTAAAAATTAATTTCCCCTGCAATTTGACTTTTCTTTAGAGGCTGTGCAACATTCTCAAAGTACCGATATGTAATAATCACTGTCGAAAAGATATTTCTCTCTTAATGTTGATTTAGATGTGAATATATAAATATGTGTATATACTGTATATATTATATATATTTATGTACATATCAGTAATTTCAGAAAGTATATATACATGTATATACTTTCTTAGATTACTGATATATATACAATAAATATATATATATATATATATATATATATATATATATATATATATATATATATATATATATACTGTATATATATATATATATATATATATATATATATATATATATATATATATATATATATATATATATATTCAAATCTAAATCAACATTAATAGAGAAATATCTTTTCGATAGTGATTATTAGTACAGTAAGTTAGAGTTTGTGCTCGACAAGCTAGCTTATTTGACAACGAAATATTCCAGTCTACTTTTTTCCATGAATTGTTATGCATTTTAGGCAAATTGTTCACTTTACTTATCATGTTTGCCCTCAGTTTTACTTAGCTGAGGAAACAGTTACCTAATAAACTAAAGCACAAAAAACATATTAAATATGTTTTATTATGCTTTAGTTTATTAGGTGGCTGTTTCCTCAGCACAAAAAAACATATTTAATATCAATGATAAAAACGACAGTTCTAATAATAATAATAATAATAATAATAATAATAATAATAATAATAATAATAATAATAATAATAATGCTATAATACATAGGTTACTTACTAAATACAAGGTAAAAATAGCTCTAACAATAACACACGAAAAAGAAAACAACGATAATCACAATCATTAAACGGGTGGGAGAGACAAATACAAGAACGGGAAAAAACAAAAGAATCGACCCAGAACGAATCACATAAGTACAGAAAACTAATGCAGAATCTCTCGCTAGCCGTGACCAAAGACCATCCCAGCTTCCGGTGCACATGAAGACACTAATGGTACTTAGAAGAAGAAGAATAAGAAGAAGAAAAAGAAGAAGAACTACAAACTGTGCGAGGGAAAAACATGCTCATGGGCGAGTAAAGGGAGAGGAGGAGGAGGAGGAGGAGGAGGAGGAGGAGGAGGAGGAGGAGGAGGAGGAGGAGGAGGAGGAGGAGGAGGAGGACCACTCGAGTTGGAAGGTGGCATGAGGTACAGATTCCGCCCAGGAGGAGGGGCTGAGATCTTGGAGGGTTTGGAGATGATTGGATTTAGGGAGGAAACGATGTGACTGAAGGCATCGGATTCACTTTAATGGCTGGCTAGCATAACGGAACAAGATTTGATTTACTGGTATTATATTCAGATACATTTATGCACATATTTAAATATTCATACATACATACATACACATACACACACGTGTATATATATGTATTATATATATGTATATATATATATATATATATATATATATATATATATATATATATATATATGTATATATATATATATATATATATATATATATATATATATATATATATAATATATATATATATATATATATATATATATATATATATATATATATATATATATATATATATAGTTACAGCTGAGCTTAACCTCATATTTTTTGGATTAAAGGTAACCACAATCTACACTTTTAAATAATTATGATAATCTTACAAATCAACTGACCATTTAAATACCTAATTCAGTTAAAATGATAAACACTAGTCACAGCAATCAAAATTTATCATCATCATATTTAAATATATATTGCCTTTCTTACCAAATTCAAAAATGTAAAACTATATTTAAAACATTTTTTCGTTCCAAGTAAAATAATATAATCCTCGCACACATTTGTAGGTGTGGTTTATTTTTACCTAAGATTTGATTGTTTCTTTACCGCTGTAGATCAAACAACTGTAAAAAGATCACTTAGGTTAACGCAAATTCTTAAAGCTAAATTAATGGTTTAATGGTACAGTTACCCTATGAAATTAATTAGCATATTTGTAACCACCATATAATAATATATATATATATATATATATATATATATATATATACATTTATATATATATATACATATATATATGTATGTGTGTGTCTGTGTGTGTATATACATATAGTACATACATACATATATATATATATATATATATATATATATATAGAGAGAGAGAGAGAGAGAGAGAGAGAGAGAGAGAGAGACAGAGACAGAGAGAGAAATATGGCTGTTGTTGACATATAACAATCATGATAAATTAATATAAATGGTCGTGGGAATATACCGAAATTTATGTATTTGCAGCATTTGTAACTGAAATGAAGAAACTGGTACCCACACATAACCTTCGAATCTTTGCAAAACACCTTTTATGATGACTTTAATGGGTACTCAGTAAGTCAAAAGTATATAACGTAACAGCTAAAATGAAATGCCATGGCGTCCTCCAGCGCTGATAAAAATACCCATGAATGAAGTGAATTCACATCGTATAGATCTGACCTGAGGATAGGTTCACTTCTCCTGACTCCGGCAAGAAGAAGACGAAGAAGAAGCGAGAGACGAAAATTAAAATAATATAAGTTGGAAATGGAACATAAAATTTAGGCCAAAGGCCAAGCGCTGGGATCTATGACATCATTCAGCGCTGAAAGGGAAATTGAGAGTAAACAAGGTTTAAAGGTGTAACAGGAGGAAAACCTCTCAGTTGCATGAAACAACTGTTAGGAGAGGGTGGAAAGCAAGATGGAAGAGAGAGAATATGAAGGGAGGTAGGATATAGTAAAAGGAATGAAAGGGGTTGCAGCTAGGGGCCGAAGGGACGCTGCAGAGAACCTTAAGTAATGCCTACGTGAGGCGTACTGATGGCACTTAGCCCCTACAAGGGAAATAGTAGAAGTAATTAAAGAAAATATCTTACTTATTGTGCAACGGTGACTCAACATTATGTCCTCGCAATGTTCAGCTGAGAGAGAGTCTATTGCCTTACTGGGGATAATTCGATTTGGCAGGTACCAGGCAACGCCCCGGCCCCCACCACAAAATAAAAGCCAAGCTGTATCTTGGGGCGGTCAGGACTACCAATTGGTCTGTGGTTTAATGTCATCAAAGTGACCGACAAGGCGCGGTCTCGTACTTACCGAAATTATGTGATGCTGATGGCATTCCCTGAGAGCCCATCCGGGAATTGCATATTCCAAATGGCTCATGAAGTTAGCGCTCGAGAGAGAGAGAGAGAGAGAGAGAGAGAAAGAGAGAGAGAGAGAGAGAGAACCACTGGCAGAGTTAAATGAGATGAATGGAGGAAACCCAAGAGTAAAAATAAAAGTAAAAATCCTTCAACAGAAAGTTACATCTGTTTCTGCAGTCTCTGACTCGTACGTGTATGTATATAAATATGACGGCAAGACATTTTTATTACCTAACTCGTAGTGTGCGCGTAAAAATGAGAAAAGAGTCAATGGGGAGTGGCTGGACGAGATGGAAAAAGAGAAAAGGGAGCAGAGGGAAAAAGGGAAGAAACGGGGGAGGGAGGGGGGAGGGGCGTTAGAGATGTGGAGGAAACGCGGGGATGTGGGGTGTTGGGGCGAGGGGAAGAGGGATCGTTGAAGTAGGAGAATGAAAGGGAGAGCGAGATAGGGAGAGGGGAGATGGGTTCGTAGTTGGGGCAACATGGCGGTCGTTACGTCACATGATCAATAGTAGGACGTTCCTTCTCTCTCTCTCTCTCTCTCTCTCTCTCTCTCTCTCTCTCTCTCTCTCTCTCTCTCTTTACCTTTCCTTTCATCCCCTCCCTATTGTCAGATTTCTCCCTTGTCAACAACCGAGACTATTTTCGCTAGTGCTTGTCTCTCCTCGAAATCCCCCTCGCCATTCTTAATTACCTTTGGGTGTCACACCTCCGAATCTATCACATTACGTGATTCTTCCTGTCTCTTGGAAGAAAATT
>NC_089781.1:9645380-9652880 GCF_040412425.1 Macrobrachium rosenbergii
AGGCCCTGCAAGATTGTTTACTTCCCCAATTTTTATCTGTTTATAATACTGTACAGTATGTAACAACGATACCAATTACGTATGCTTTTACTTCCCCAATTTTTATCTGTTTATAATACTGTATGTAACAACGATACCAATTACGTATGCTATAGAGTTCCAGTCAACAGTTTTGGTGATATCTATCCATGCTGCGGTTTATTCATCCGCTTGTTCGTTTACAATATTCAAACATTATTACACTGACCACGTTTTTTTTTCCTATAACGATCGAGTTTTTAAAACCGCTCCCGCATGTGGAAGAATTGATCATAAAAATAATTTGAAATTACATGTATAAAATATCTATAATAATATTTATAGCGCTAAGTTTATAGACGTAACTGATGCCACCAGTGACATCCTGCTTACAATGCTGCAATATTCCTCCACCTATTTTGAAACACCCTGGCGTATATCCATATAAATCTAATGCCTTTTGCAACTCTCGTATGAGCATTTGTGACATAATTCTTGTCCCCTGAATATATCTCTATACATCTGAAATAATCCCTTGCATTCATGGCGGCTGCAAGGAGACGTAACACTTCTATCTATAGCCTTGTTCGTATTAATATTAATAATATGATGAGGGTTAGGATAGCAGTAATAGTATCACAGACGCTACTGTGACTTGGATAGTGTTGAGGTTTTTCATTAAATACTGATGTTATAATTAAAAAGATTTTGTGCCGATTTGATGCTGTTCATTTCCCGCAGTTGATAACGCCATAAAGATTTTATTTTCACAGTTTTCTGAAAGCACGGGCTAGGTCAAGATATGAATGGCGCTTTAGAGCTTGAATCCCAATACCCTCAGTTGTCGTATCAGGCTTGTCCCCATCAACTGCCATTCTGTGACCCGTAAAAGGGATAAGAAATAGAAGCTATATAACCAATGGAACGAACAATACCGTTTGAACAACGAGCGTTATCTAGGGCAATATCCGATATTGCTTTTGTTTTTTTCATTACCCTGAAGTTCTCGGAATCCGAGTCCAACTTGAAATCCAGAATTCAAGATTAGTCTCATATAGTACAATACCTGACTAAGGGAATGTAATATACTGACTGAATAAGAACAGGTCTTCAAATATAACAAAATATAGTGAACTTATTTCTATTTTAACTTAAGGAAAAGGCTCCGCCTCCTGTAGAGCTCAGGTGCCAAATGTTTCCGGCAACCATTTTGGAAATTAAAATACACACAGAAAAAGACTCTATCGTTTCAGCAGTTCTTAAGAACTCTACTGGTGCCTCCATATCGATAAGTATAGCTCTGAAGATTAATAACTTACTCTGCAACATTCTTCAACCTTGGGATTAGAACCTGAATGAAAAGTCTGAGGAAAAGATATATTGCCACCTGGGTTTTCACATTATATCCTCTCACCTCATTTGCTGACTAAAGGTATTTTCCGCTTGGAATGACATGAATCAGTGAGGATAATGTATGTCATGGAAGGCACTAGAATAATCATCATTCAGTGACCCAAAGAGGATAAATTGAACACACGACTAGTTGAAAAGAGACCAAAAACCGGCAAAAGTGGAAAATATTTTAAGATAAAAAGACAAGGAGAGTGACTAAATAAGTGGATCTCTGGATTCTAGAAACACGAAGCATGACTCCTCCTAAGGGGGCACAAGGCAATGAACATTCTTCTCCCCGAAAGCTGGGCACGGCGGTGGAGTTAGGAGAGCGAGGCAGGCAGGCGTTCGGGATCCCGGGAATCTGGAATCATTATCGGATTCCACGATTCGTTCCGCCTTTCAGGTAAGTCGGCAATCATGCCAGATTAGCGTCGTTAATTATTCAGGGCTCGGAGAGTATTACGGTATTTGTTCGACGTTTTGATAAAAGAACGTATCGTAATGCACGAGGTGTATTTTAAACCTGGATTCCGACAGTGCAGCCAGAGCTTTATTCAGGGCGAGAACTGGGCGAGAACTGGGCGTGTGTAAAGGCACTATATATATATATATATATATATATATATATATATATATATATATATATATATATATATATATATATATATATATATATATTATATATATATATATATACTATATATATATAATATATATATATAAAAGTCACTAAATAACCAGAAAGTGTGTGTGTACAGGTTTTTTATTGAGAAAGTAAGACAGATGACCACACGATTATCAGGGAAGAACAGAGAGTGTGTGTGTAGAAAAGGGAAAGGGTATGTAGATCGTATTTTGTATGTAACTGTTTCGTGCAACGTTTGAAAGGGAAAAAAGCTGTATGTGGCATTTATGGACCTAAAACGTATTGATGTTGCAGTGACCATTTTGTTGCTTTTTCTCAGGAGTCATATTTTGTTGGGAAACAACTATATATATATATATATATATATATATATATATATATATATATATATATATATATATATATAATATATATATATATATATATATATATATATATATATATATATATATATATATATACATATATATATATAGGCACACATACACACACACACATACTGTACTTATGTATTAAACTATATACATACATATGTATGGATATACTGTATATACTACTATATATATATATATATATATATATATATATATATATATATATATATATATATATATATATATACATATACAGTATATACAGTGTGTGTGCGTGTGTTCGTGCGTGGTTGATTGCGCGAGTTTTGTTATGTAAGTATACCTGTGCCTTTGTACATTATATACATGGTCTAATACTAATTCAAATATAGGTTTGCAGTTTTACAGTTTATGCAGAATATGTTGATATGATACCATTATGCTATTACCAACTTGATTCTTATAATGTTTGTCCCTCACATGAACTCCATTGCCCTTGAACGAATTAACGTTGCTACAGAAATCTTTCATCAGAAGGATGAAATAAAACATTCTGTTCCATGAAATATAATCCACTTAGTTTCGAAATGGAGAGAATAAAAATGGTCAAGGGAAGATACGTCGCTGATGAAATCTAGACACAGAAACCTAACGAAGAGCCTTGACTTTTTTTTTTATAAATACAATTATCTCTCCATTACAACAGGTGATGTCATCAATCACTACTTGTCTTGACGATCAAATGAGGACTCAGGTTACAAGCAGACTAACACAAGGTGCCAGGTAAGATGAAGAGAGGTTAATGAACTTTGGAGCGAAATGCTAAGAACTCCGTTCCCCCGTCTGCTTTTAATTAGACGTTTTAATCCTACGGAAACAACATCCCTCTAACACCGGCTACGTCATGTTTACGCCAATCCTTGTCTTGTGTGTGTGTGTGTGTGTGTGTGTGTGTGTGTGAGAGAGAGAGAGAGAGAGAGAGAGAGAGAGAGAGAGAGAGAGAGAGCGCATAAGGACAAGTTATTAGAGCAAAGATATATAAGATATATGTATATGTATATATATGTATATATATATATGTGTGTATATATATATGTATATATATATGTATATATATATGTGTATATGTATATATATATATATATATATATATATATATATATATATATATATATATATATATATATACACTCACACACATTATATATATATACATATATATACATATAAAACCTTAACACACACGACGGTATAAGGACATGGTTTACATACATAAGCGTTCACAGCAATATACACATTATACCTGGCCCAGAACATCAATACACCTAAAATAGCTTTTAAAGTGAGACAGGCACCGCGCCATGAACACCCACTCAAAAACTTTTGCATTCCGATTAGGAAGCTTTGCTAGAAATTACACTGTCTTGTCTTCTTTTTCTTCTCTCTCTCTCTCTCTCCCTCTCTATACATACATACACACACATATACATATATATATATATATATATATATATATATATATATATATATATATATATATATATACTGTATATATATGCATATTTATATATCTATACTGATATATATAAATATATATATTATATATATATACTGTATATACATAAATACATATGCTGAATTTTAGAGTTATAACTTTTCATACTTTTCTTCGGGAAGACCACTTAATTCAAATTACTAAAGGTACTAGTTAATGGTCATTCTCCTGGTTATAATATTTTACGTTCCACACTTCACCTCGGTTATGAAATACATAAATTATGCTTATTTGGTCGTGATTATAATTCTGGGTTGATGTTTCATGCGATTTTCTTATTAACATAACTGAATCTGTGGCAAGATGGTTTCACTGTCTTCATCTTTACTTGTATAATTCAAATTAAGGTTTTGTTTTGATCACACGATACATTTTCTTAGAATGACATCCGTTGTAAGTTTGACCTCTTTTTAATTAAATATTGTATATGATATGCACGCTGAGCGTTGTGATGTAAATACCTTTAACATGACTCGCTCCGTCAAGAATAATCATGACCATACGAATAAGTATTCATTATTCTGAAATGATGCCCAGTGAACTTTGTTAAGACTGTCTTGAAATGCGACTGTATTTATTTGAATCCACAATTACTGTGAGACAAATTGCTGGCTGAACTTCTGACTGAAATTATGCCTTTACATGCTGCAGAAGAAACTCTACCCCTCACATGGCTGTCAAACGTTCCTCAGCAACAATTCCCAGAATTCAAGTGCATGAAGAGCTTGCTTTATTGGTTTCCTTAACTCTTAAAAACTTTGCAGTTACCTTCCTTTCTATGAATGTATTTCTGAAGAATACACTCTCACTCTATAACAGCTATTATTTAACTAGGAGATCATATTTGGACTGAAAGGTCAACGCTCTTCATTTCTTTTGATTTTATTCTCTCGTTAAAATCGCAGAAAATATCAAACATCACCACCTAATCACCTTTTTTTTCGAGCTTCTTAGAATTTGTGAATACTTCCTTTTTCTCGAATGGTTCTAAAAAAACTACTGCAGAGTATTGAAACTCTCACTCCCTCATATTTAAAATATTTGTACCCCTCAACAAAATTCGAGTCCTTTCATTTAAATTTCGTTCAATTCAATTCCTGCGACTTTCATAACCAAACCTGTAATTAGTAAATTTCCCCCCCTTCCCTCTCTCTCTCTCTCTCTCTGGGAATTTATTCAATGAACTTTCTTTTCGGTAGTTTATGTTCTCACGGAAAAAAATATACGATTCACAATTTCGAATTCCAGCGTACTCTTCCAGGTATTTGTTGAAATCTAGAATAAACTTTTGTTTTTGTACCTCGGAATTTATTGCTTTAATTCTACAATCAATACAATACTTTTCACCTTTTGTTCATGTGAAATAAAGCCGGCAGTAATACTCTTAAATAATTTTGTATGTCTGGTACCTTCAATATGTCCATCACATTTTACTGTGGTGCTCAGGTGAACTTTGATTATAGTACAATTGTCATCATTTTCAGCGGTAATTCATCATCGTAATTACTATCATAATTACTGCGTAATGTAATCCTCCATTAAAAAAAAAGAATTATGCAAAACTTAAGAAAAAAGAGCTTAATACCCTCGACTCCAACTTAAGTTTTACAGCTGCCACTATCTGCCCCGAAACTCTGGAGCCCGTTTTGCACACATTCAATTTCCTGCGCGTAGTGATACCGGTCTCAGCCTGCGGTTACGAATTCCAGGAGGAATAATTCAAAACCCATTCTGTATATGGTATTGCTAAGAACGGTGGATGAAATAACGCTATTTTTCTGTATATAAGGCGTCTGGCTTAGTCTAGAAATGAGGTTAGTGTCAGAGTGGTTTTCTTTGCTTATACTTTAGGTAGGTAATGATAATGCTAATGCTTCAGCTTCGGGAATCTGCCGCTTTTCTTATTCCCGGGAATGCAATAAACAATTAGGTACACACACACATACTGTATATACATATATACCCTTATTATCGAAGTCACTATACACTGGAATTAGCTTTGCATTTATCTTGGCGAAAATTAGATCCTGTCTTTTCGTGTTTTACCTGTCGATAAGCTGACTAAAAGGTTTAACATGTGGCTATTTATGATAGCTAATTAACTGTTACTTTTTTTCACCCTCAAATAACCATTAATATCGGTTTCACTTTGCTTTACGAATATTTAAGCTGATCTCGACTCTGTTTCTGCTGTACATATTCCTGCCCAATTTAGGTTCGTTACTTAGAACAGGAAATCAACCCATCTCCACAAGGCTGGGCAAATGTTAATTTTGTAGCCTAGCACAAGTCTATTTACGACAGTTTTGTCACATAGTGGATGAAGCAAGAGAGGTAATAAGTTTTTGCAATAGATTTGGATGAGAATTGGGGAGTATACGGAAGCTAACATTAGAATGGATAAAGGGATAGCCGGGTCAACACTCCTTTATGGAAAGGATGTTTGGATGTTGAACATGAATGTAAGAAAAAAAAAAAAAGGTCCAACGCTGTTGGGTTGAAGTGTTTATGAAGCATTTGTAGCGTAACAGTTGAATGAGTAAGAAATATGGAGATGCGTATCAATAGTAGCAAAACGGTTAGGTCAATATATTGCACTGGTTCGGTCTTGTGGAAAAAGTAGTTGGTGACAGTTTGGTGAAACTTGTGCAAAATTCGAAAGATTTAGGAAGACAGGAAGACCTAGAGAGTGGTGGACAAACGAAACTGAAGAGGTGCTGGAGAGGGAGAGTCTTAATATTTAACATATGCTCGAGTGTGGAAAGGCAAGGCTTCAGTTGCTTGGAAGAGCTAGTAGATGCAAGATTGGACTAACGGCACAACAGTTGCAGGGAGTGCTACACAAGGTTGATGAGCATTTTGGTTGAAATATATGAAACAACTAACACAGCGTTGTCGAAGTTTTCTGGGCAAAGGTTAAACTATGATTCAGCTGCTGAGGTATGAACATGACAGTGACTATTTTTTATTCCTGCAGGGAATCCACGGTAAACTGATTAAAGATAATATATCAAACCCAAAAGGCATAGGTTCGATTGCTTGCAGATGTATTCATAAGTAATTTCCTCTGGGTATAAGTTATTCCTAAGAGAGAGTGAATTCTGTATTCTGGAATATTTGGGCTTAATACACATACATACATACACACACACACATATATATGTATATATATATATATATATATATATATATATATATATATATATATATATATATATATATATATATATATATATATATATATATATATATATATATATATATCTCACACATACACACTTGAAAGCGTTAGCGGTCTACCTGCTTACTCTTTACTGCCGTAAACCACCCTGTTAAATGTAGAACCGATTTGAACGTAGAGTTTTTTATGCCGAAAATCCAGTCAAGACGTCATTTCAATAACATATTAGACGCTAGATACATAAACACTTATAAATAAACACGAGTAACGTTGCTTGTAAAAAAAAAATTAAAAACACTAAAATCGGAACGAAAATCAACGGCACTTGACAGAGAATCAGGCCTCTGCTAAC
>NC_089781.1:9657880-9682880 GCF_040412425.1 Macrobrachium rosenbergii
GCTTGAGTCCACGCCTTTGCAAAGCTGAGTCTATATTTTTTAGGACAAGGTCCAGTTGAGCAAAATGATCATTTAACAGGATGTTTAGATAATGGCTGACTTGCAACGGTGAAGTTTTCAGAAAATTAAGCGGTAAATTTTTCACGATATAACCAGCCGTTCTGCTTATACTTAATTCTGTTGTAGAAGCGATCGAAAAAAATAAAGATTGTCTACTTTTAGCCTGAAAATTAATAACTACCTTAAATCTAATTCATTGCATTATTTATGACTTTCACTAAAACTTTTCCATTATTTTGACGTGAAATTCCGTTGCCTTGAAGAGCTCTCTCTCCTTACTCAAAGAAATCGATTAATAAAGAGACTCCAACCCATTAGCCCGGGACAAAGTCTCAGTATTCCTGAAGGAAATCGTTGTTTAACATTACCAAGTTTTACTTAGTTTTCATATAAAATAACGCTAGATATTTTTATGGGATCTACCCGGAAGTTCTTTTTAAGCATTTCGAAAGTTGATTTTGATGTACGAAATTACTTTTTTCAATTTAGTAATTCTAGGTGCAAGAGAGTTTGGATAGTTCATTCAAGGCGTGCGTAGATGTATAAGCTAACACACTCACATTATACAGTATATATATATATATATATATATATATATATATATATATATATATGTATATATATATGTATATATATATGTATATATATATATATGTATATATATGTATATATATATATATATATATATATATATATATATATATATATATATATATATATATATATATATATATATATATATATATATATATATATATGTGTGCGTGTGCGTGTGCGTGTGCGTGTGGGAGAGTGTGTGCACGAGTACGTTTCCCCGCGTCTGAATGGGCACACAAATATTAGTGCACATTGGTGGGAGTAGTATTTTCAGTTCCCGAATAAATTACCACCTACCTGGACAAGGTTACCGTAGCGTAACAGTGTGGTATCCTCTGTTGCCAAACTGAACTATATTTCCCCAACTTTGGCCAGACGGCGGGGAGGAGGATTCCTCGTACTGATGAATTTTGGGGGAGGAGTGGAAATAGACAAAATAGAGGAGCATAGAACACGGCGGGGAAGCGTGTGTGTCACCCGAGGTTGTTGAATTCAGCGCTCTAAATTGGAATGTCTGAGAGGGAGAGAGGCTCTGAAAGCAATATTTGACACCCAACATCACTTGACTTCGTCAGAAGCGGTGGTGGTGTACTGACAGAGGAGTTCCCGAGCTCTTCGCGGGCACAACTATGCACACACTCCCGCGCAAAACGAGGGATTTGTTTAGTAACTTTTTCCGTTCCTTCACCCTTCTGGGAGCTACGTCACCATGAATTAATAAAAAGGAGGTACAAACTAAGAAAGAAGGCCAAGAGTAGAAGCCGTTGATGACGTGTAACAAATTGGCTGTCAAGAATCCGCGGTAATGACTGCTAAACTGGCATTCAAATTTCAAGCAGTTATTTCGCGAGGAACAATTTTCATCCGGCTTTTTTGTCATCCTGTCTCAGGCACCGTTCTTTGCTATTCTCCGCACAAGAGGGGGACGAAAAAAACAAAGCACGAACACAATAGCTTTTGCTGGGGTGCAACTTTAATGTAGCGGGGAGAAGGAAACGCGCCCAATTTCCACCAATAATGAAATGATAATGGAAAACTGGAAAACTAAAGGGGAATTGCTATTCCAAGCTGCTGGAATGAGGCAACGGGACTGGATTTACTTACAGGTGTAAAATTATGGCGACGTGTTTTTGCAAATAGGTTAAAAATGTTTATTTGCTAAAAGGTCCATTTTTTTAGCTGTAATTTTTTCTGGACTCGGTTTTTTTAGGGCGGGGAAGGGGGCGTTTCTGTCTGTAAGACTTTTTTTTTTTTTGTCCACTTTCCTCACTGGATCCAAGTTGAGACGTCTCCATCTCAAAGTAAGAATCGGCCGTAGATGAGACCCGTTGAATAAAACAACGTTTCTTGAACAACAGCCTTCAGTTTCGAGATTTTCGTGATCGTTGCTTGCAATAATGGATCTGGAATTATGTTAATTATTTGTTGAGTGTCGGTCTTTGCAGGTGATGGTACTGTTCTTGGAGGAGAAAAAGTTTTCAGTTATCACTTCATAATTATCTTACAAGTAAACTTATCAGAGATGGCTCTAAATCCCCTACCGAAAAATCTCGCATTCATTTTCTTTCTGAATCAAAAAAAAAGCGAATTGATTTTATCACAAATGGACCCAGGAACCAAAAAAAGTTCTTCAGTTATTCATAGTCATTCATTCTGAAACCCCCAACACTAGGGGTTTCTTATCCTAGGAGACCGGTAGCGAATGTGAGGTGTGGCGATTTTCAGCGTTATCTGAAATGGGCTTCTATCCTCATTTGGTTCTGACGTGTTCTAATTAAGAAATCTATTTATCATTACTCTCCAGAACAGCTGTTCAGGACGTCCCAGTGCCACCGTCTCAGATGGCAGACGGAGGCGGTAAGAGATTTTCTCCTGAGAAAGTTTTCGGTTTTTTCGTGTTGGTTTTGTATTCGTAGTTTTATTTATTCACAGTAGAGCAAATGGAAGTTGAGTTTGTTTACAGAGAATAAGGTCCTTGTGGAATCATCGTTGGTTGGGTTCCATAGCTTAATTTCTTATTTAAGTGTATCCTACGTGCGCTGTAAACTTGTACGCAAGATACTTACACAAATGACAAAAAAATTATACGGCTAATCCTGAAAATACCTACCGTTTCCATGTCGCCCACAGTGAACCCTTTCTGTTTGGCGCTTGCCAGATTTTCCCAAATATTAAGCCTCTTCTGTATATGGGATTTCAGGGGCTGTCCGTGTGCACATTTTATCATCTTTAACTATTTCTTCTTTGTAACCTAATTGCTCATTGGAGAACAGACGAAAAATGCATTACATTCCTTCATTGTCTAAGTTAAATACGCAGAGGTACTTTTAAAACAATTAATTTGACTTATTTTCGTCCTTTCAGAATTTGTTAATCACAAATTCTGTTTTAAGGCTATTTTCTCGGTTTCTCAAGTGGGATAGAATAGAGACGTATCTGAGTGAGAAGGGAATAATAAACTTGTTTAATGGTGACTACGTACTGTCGATCTTTACCTCTCAGTGTTGTCCTCTTCCTCACGTTAGAAGACGCTTTAATCACGGTCATTTTAAGTACATTATTATTGTTTATTTACGTTAGATAGCTTATTTCTTCTACAGAACTTGCGAGACTGCTTGAATAAACTAACAATTATTGGAGGATTTGTAATATCATGCAGGCGCTTACGGGCTTTAGGACCCCTGATAAAGTTTAGGCTATTTAATGAGTCTGACAAATTCTGGATTGTTTATCAAAACTGACAGGGCAGGTCTTTTCGCTTGACTTTGCTTCGTTTTGTTTGCTTAAATAACCTGAAAACGTTTGGGTTGCTTGTCTAGTCTTTGTTTTCGGACTGTTCTATTTATCCTGAAAATTTTCAGCTGTATACATGACATGACATTCCTTGGGCTGCTCTCACAAACTGACAACAGGGCGCTTACATTGGTAGTTTGAAAGCTGCTTGGATTCTGTAGTATATTTTCGACTGCTTTCATAAACTTAAGTAACTTGAGATTTTGTTCTGTTTACTTAAAGTGAAAATTTTTTGTAGGTTACTTAAAGTGGCAAATTTTCTGGATGTATGTATGTCTTAACAGTTTCCTGGTCTACTTTAAAAGTCTGAGTTTTGAACTGCTTGTGTAACCTGAAGTCTTTTGGGCTGATTACACAACCTGGCAATTTTTGAATAGCCTTCGTAAACTGTAGTTTTTTGGAATAGTTGCAAAAAGGACGGTTTTCTGGACTACTTACAATTTTGTGTTGTTGCATAACCTAACAGCTTGTGAACTGCGAATATTCTAAGACCTTTGGTCTGCTTAAACACCTAAGACCGTTAAGGCTGATTTTTTTTCATTTTATTGATTGACTGATTTTTATTTTTGGTTGTGGGAGGGGAGGTTGCCTGCCTCCATGACCTGACATTTAGCGGGTTGTCTGCATGAATTAATATCCTTTGAGTTGCTCACATAAAATACTACTAACAACATCTGGGCTGGTTTTGCTCGGTTAGCGTGTGAATACTTGATTTTCTGATTTAATTCTGATCGTTCTTGGAAAAACCTGCACTGTAGGGACAGTTTTTAATCTCACTGCACAGATGTCGATTCTTAAACGTTCTCGTAGTTACTGCTTTAGCAAATAATTCTTGACAACTTCTACCTGCGAATACAAGCATTCTAGTGTTATGGTATGGCCTACATTAACGCAGTATAGGAACACTTAATATGTTTTCTAATTATTTTTTGCCACTTTATTGTAAGTTTTCTTTTGACTGTCGCTTTACTTTTTATTGCAAGGCCCATCCTTTACGCTGTTAATTTTTTACTAAGCTTTAAAAACTTTCCAGACTGCCGAAGTTACTATTTACCGACAGTTTAATCAGTAGTATATATTTTCTTGTCGTTCTTCGTTGGCTCACATTATTTGAATAGCTTTATAGATTCTGTTCTTTTTTGTGCGTTCTCCACCAGCCTTCGGATGCATACATTACCAGAGTTTTATTTCCTCACTTTCACTGACCTTGTGCTGTTACCATCTGCGCATCGGTGTGATTTATGTTAGTGTGAATTTGAACGAACTGAAGGATCTTCATTGACGGATTATTATGTGATCACTTCAACTGGAGCGTCTTTCAACGATATGACTCTTATCTGGGAGAATTTACTGCCAATCCTTTCCGGGCAGATGTGAAAATTTATCCTTTTATTGTAGGATTAATGCTTGTGCTGCTTTCATCCATTTTCTCTTCTTTCAGGTTTCATATTCTTTTTATGGTTAACTTCTCATTGATTTATACCATTATTGATCGTCTTTAATTGATCATCTTCAATTAGAGTGCCGAAAAAATCTAAGAGTGCCACTTGATCTCACACCGTTTCTGTTTTGGAAATTGTTTTTCAACCATTTGTTGAATCTTTGACGTGCAAGTATGTTATGTATTTTTTTTAATTTTTAACTTCGTGTAATTTTTGACAAGTCCTTGATGTACTGCAGTATTTATCATTTTGCTTACCATTGTACGATTTATGTTATTCAAAATCATCTTCCATGATTAGCGTAATTCAGTACAATCGTCACTAAATACTTGTTGAAAACTCTCACGACTTGGCATTTTCATTATGACTTTTTATTATTCCTGGTTACGGTTATTACCATCCTAAATATTTAGACCCTTGGCACTGGCACTGTTCTTTTGACTATTTGTCTTCTGCTGACATCACTTTGAAATACTTTGACCATTCCTACTGTTTATGCATCTATGCTGAATATTCAACTGTTTGAATAATTTGATCACTTTCTTGATTAGCAACTTTTATACCAATATTCTCTTGCATAATTTAACTTTCTTCTTTTGGCAAACTATTCGTTACTTTCTGACAAAAATATTAGATAATGATGCTTTCTACACTGATCATTGAATTTATAAAAGATGATTCTTCAGAAGTCTTCATTATTTATGCCTTCTTCGTTTCTTCATGAAATTTTGGTTTAAGCTTTCTTTCATAATTTGTATTTATGTAAGGATTCATCTTACTGTTCAAATTAATATTGCATATGGATGAGTTTTTCATCTTTTGATTTCATCCATGCAGCTTTGTAATTTTTACAGTGATTTCTGGTGTTATTTTGAAAATAACACAAATTTCTCAGGTATATTATTAGGCATAATTCGAATACGTTCCCATGACCATGTATATATATATATATATATATATATATATATATATATATATATATTACGTATATTTATGTGATGATTATATATGTATATATATCTATCAATCTATCTATATATATAGTATATATACACGACATTTTGAAATTTATCCATATTTATATATGAATTCATATAATGTGAATTTTTTCGAGAACCGTCTTCACTTTTTTTTCGCAAATTTTTAGTATTTGCTTTGATTTTTTTTTTTTTTTTTTTTTTTTTTTTTGCTCAGTATTAAAATAACGCTCATCCTCGGCAGCACGGATTTCCGCTGGTGTATGCGACCAAAGCGTGCCGTTTGTAACAGAATATCAAGTTTTGAATGCACCTCGGAGGTTAAAAAGTTGAACACTTAATCTTACTCGGTGCGCCATTCATCACGATTATGTAAATTTCCCGCTGCTCATTCAATAGACGTGACTTTCCGTTCACGCTCGTGGAATTCCAACGTCTATGGTGCCTCCTGGAGTAGTATCTCAGGAGTGGAATTTCATTCATGAAATGCTTTTAGTCTCCCATTCTTCTGTTAAGATGCACATACACGTATGTATACAAGTAAATAATCACACACATATATATACATACATATATATATATGTATATATTTATATATACATTTAAATATATACTTATAAATAAATAAATAAATATATATATATATATATATATATATATATATATATATATATATATATATATATATATATATATGATTCACGAAGATGTGGAGCGTGATGAATGTATAAATAAGGGCAAATGCCACGAAGGAAAAAAAGAAACAACGGAGTGGTTGCTAGTCCTTTCGACACAACGGTCTTTTACTAGCAGACAGATGAGAAATATAAAAATAAGTTTACAAGAGAGCTCATATAATTGACAGATGACATACAGATATCCCTGAGGATGGGGATTATAAGGACCAGACGCACCTGAAATCCAGCACAGTTGAAGAATTAGTGGACCTGCTAAAAGGAAGGTAAATCTTTTGAGAGGTTTTATAAAGTATCAGGCCAACTGGCTCAAAAGTAGGGATTTTTTTTTATTAACATTAAGGAACGTTAATAAAAAATAGCCCTAAGGAAAGCAATAATATTATATATAAAATAAAATTACACGTTTGGACTGCTCTTCTTTTTATATAGGTCAATCCAGTATGGATTTAGAAGTGAGAATTAAGCAGCATAAGAATTCTGTTAAAACTAGGCAAACATCCAGTGCAATATTCATTCATTTAAGTGAAAACTCCCACAGGGCCAGTTGGACTGATAGTTCAGTGATTGCCAGATCGAAAGGTTTCTCTTCACAAAATCTTTTAGAATCTGCAGTTATACAGCTTACTTCCAGCTGTAATTTCAACCTTAGCCCTGGCATGTATTATTTGGATCCCTGTATTAGTAAAATGTTCAAGAATGACTTGAAAGATAAAGTCACTGACGTAATTACTAGTTAGTTACCTTATATATGTTTTCTATGTATTTGTATATTTAATAGTTTTTCAAACGTTCATTTTGCTAAAATTGTTATTTACCAAAAGGAGAAAATGTGTTGTACTTTTATAAATATGTAATCATTCCAAGGTCATTTTTGGTGATTAGTCTTTTCCTCCTGCTTGCAAGCCAGTTGGCCTAATACTTTGTAAAACCTCTCAAAGGATTTACCTTTGTTTTGGTAGGTCCACTAATTCTTCAACTGTATTGGATTCCAGGTGTATCAGTTCCTTATAATCCCCATCCTCAAGGATATCTGTATGTCATCTGTCAATTATATGAGCTTTCTTGCAAACTTGCTTTTAAATTTTTCATCAGTCTGCTAATAAAGGACTGTTGTGTCGAAAGGCCTAGCAACCACTCCGTTTTTTCTTTTTCTTCGTGGCATTTTTTCTTATATGGCATTTGCCTTTATATATATATATATATATATATATATATATATATATATATATATATATATATATATATATATTACACAAGATAATTATCACATACATAATACTTACTTAACTCCATGGGTACTTCACACCTCCATCATCTTACGACAAGTAAATACATATGCGTTTGGATGCCAAGTAAACGCTCTTATAAATAAGAATGAAATTATTGGGTCGTAAGGGGATTGAAAGCAAACTACATTGTGACTTTTAATAACTTATAATATGTCATATTCATGTCATAAACACTACGTAACTATTCCAAGAGTAAATTTATGTTGCTTCTGTATATCTACATAAACTATTTACAGCATTATTATTATTAATTAATATTATTATTATTCTATTATTCATGAAAATTACAACGTCATACAATTTGATGGAAAAATACTTAAGAGAGTTTGGAATTAAATATGAAAAAAATGGATATTTTCTCTATTTATCATTATTATCAAATCAGAGCAAGTGAGTATCTTTACCCCTCCCCTTCCCGAAAGAAAAACAAAAGAGGGGGAATGGGAGGATTCTGTTTCGGCTTTTTTTTCCTTTTTTTTATTTCCCAAGCTTCCCCCCTCCCCTTCCCTCCCTTCCCCAACCCTTGATTAAAAAAACTCCCTACTCCTCCTCATCTTGAAATCCATCTATTAACCTCTGTGAGGTTCTCGTCTTCTAACTGAGGTTCAAACTTGCATCTCTTTATACATATATATTTTTTTTTATTATTTTCTGTTCCATTGTGTTCTTTGCAGTCTACTGAAAATAGTTACAGTTAACAATTCATGGAATGGCAGTTCTCGAAACTGAAAATATCAATACACAAAGTATCAAAATATTTTTTTATATATAAATTTTCATGTTATGGATTCCGTTATCATTATCAGCTCCTCTCTTAAGTAGTTATTTTCACCGAAATCATTACAAAAAAACTGAAACAAAGACTGACTAGAGTGAGAAGACGAAATCATAATACTCATGCTGGATTGCACAAATCAAACAACGGCAAATGTTGCGAACTAAAAAAAAAAAATCCCCTTTTTAACTTAATTCCCAGACAAAATATCGAGACATTTTTTCCATTACATCCAAAAGAAATCGAAATAAAAATAATAACAACAACAATGAAGGTCCAGAGTTTGGCCCCATCAAAATTCCCAGCTTTGACCGGTCTCACAAAAGCATCACCAGTGAGTCGGAGGGGTTTAAATCCTAATTTTATACAGTGTCTTGACACGATCGTATTTTTGGATGTTCAAACACTCCCTTATTTTTAATGTGCACTTCTGAAAAAAAAAAAAAAAACTAAAGAAAGGCATCGTTCACTGAACGGAACAAGAGACCACGCCTCACAGCATCAGAAAAATGGCTAATGTAATTTTATCGCTTGGGTTTTGAAACTCGTATCAACTAGGAGTGTTGACGGCTGGAATCCAGATTGACGAGCGATCAAACTGACTGGGAATTTTGATTCCGAATCGAACTCGGGAGTTTTGGCTTCTTCTTCATTATCATCATCATCTTCTTCTTCCTCTTCTCCGTTCTTTCTCCAGACACCATCAGAACTCTTACAAAATATCAACAGTAGACTGCGAGTATTCTAAAATGCATTCATTGGACCTCAGGAATAACAGACACCGTCTAATTCATATATATTATACAAAAAGAGACGAGAGACAGAGAGGAGTATAAAAAACTATAACGTTAAAAAGAAATGTATATATCTACGTATATGTTTATGCATACGTTACGTGTATATGCATATCCATATACATGCACATAAATATACATAAAAATGTTAACATGCATATACATACATTTGTACAAGTGTGGAGATATACGAATGTATATATAGATCATGGTTAAACTCGAATCCTGATTCAGGACTCCAAATAAAACAGAAGTAACAAAAGAGGCCGAAATGTGCACCAATGAAATAAAAGGCTCCTTTTTTTTCATCGAGACCCTTGCAACAGCGAAATCAAATACGACCTTAGTCATAATATCATTTTATAACCTGTCTTAAATACATATACATTAAAATAATATACAGAATTGAAAAGAAGAGGTATGGCTCTAACATTATTGTTATGAATTGTAATCCAGGTTAAACATATACATTGTATATGCGGTTTTTCTCTCTCATCACCAATAATAAATAAAACCTTTAATATGACATGAAACTTGTGAAACAGCTTGTATAATGAAATCACCATATTTTCTAATGAAATCACCATCAGTTATCCAAGACTAGACACTATATATAGAGAAACTGGAGCACAGGGGAAAGAACACAAAAAATGAACACACGGTGATTCCAACACTCTTTAAAACACTAGTAAATGGAGCACAAGTACTAGGCGTTAGATGATGATGGAACACGTACGTACGAACAAACACGGCTGAGCATCGAGACTAGACGCGAGTCTTTGGCTTTATTCAAAGAGAAAAATCAAATTCGTTCTCGTTCATATTTTTTATTTGTTTTTTTTTTATTATTCATTTATTTGCATTATTCGGGGGGAATAGGTGTTGGTGGTTATGGAGATGATAATGCCAGATAGACTCTTGTTTATATGGTCGTCTTTTAGACTGTATGTCACACACCAATGGTTTCTATTCCTGATTTTGTCTTTGTTTGCTTGTTGTTTATAGAGAGAGAGAGAAGGGAAGGGAGAATCATGCATATATACAGTATATATATATAATATATAAAATATATCTATATATATATACATAAATATATATTCAAATATGTATAAATATATTTCTGTTTCTGGTTACGGTTTACAAGCAGATTTCTATGCAAATTACAAAATTGAGGAATGTATATATTTTCAACAATTTACTTTTTACATCGAATTTTTTTTTCTGTTATTTTCGCACTTCTCACACTTTCAGCGATTCCTCGTTGCTTTTGGACTCTCACACTTCACACTTGTTTCTGATCGGCTTGTGTATGTTTGCAGTATATATATATGCTTTTTTGGCAACTTTATCTCTCTCTTTTAACTTATACGTCTGTCTGACATTACCATATTCGCAACTTGGTAGTTACTGGACTGGTCATATATCAATGTTGAATAGAAGACTATAAATTTGAAATAAACAGCCTTAATCCCTACACATAGGAAATGCCAGTGGAATTCATGTGTGTACCTCTAATTCAAATAAGTAATTGAACAAAGGAAGCCAGTTGAAATGCGTAAATGTGTGTCATGAGTGAGTGTAATACGTAAACGTGTGCGTGTGTTATGTGTCAGTATCTTGCGATTAAGTTTCAATATATATATATGTATATATATATATATATATATATATATATATATATATATATATATATATATATATATATATATATATATATATATATATATTTGTGGTGTGTGTGTGTATGTGTGTACGCTCTTAAGATATATTAAGTTAGTCTGCAGCGTTAGTTACAAGGAAATATCATAACAAAGAGTGGATGAGCTTATGAAGTAACATACCTGAATACTTTTAAGATGTATAAATATATATTTATAAAAACAAAACAAACATGACAGGCCAGTGACATCTCCCATTAAATTTAACATAGTAATTTTTTTGTATTTTTCTCATTTTGGTCTACGTACAAATATCTATGAGGTGAAGAGTCCTCCTTACCCATAACAGCGAATCAAAAGAAAAAAAAAATAGTTATTTATAATCCACCAGAGAAGCACTTGACCAGCCTCGTCGATTACATCACATTCCACCCCTGAATATCACAGCCAATCAGCGCACGATTAACATCTCCGCTTCATCGACGACTAGGCCAAGTACCTCTCTGGCGAGATGCAAAAACATTTTCTAAACCCACTCAAGTTTGTCTTATACATATTGGCAAAACTATTAGGTATGGAGGAGGTAAATAATAATTATCATTAATCATAATTTTTTTTTGTCATTCAGAGGCCATTGAATTTTTCTATTTGCTTGTCTGCGTGTCTGTAAAGTGTTTGTGTTTTGAATTCCTGATTTCACACCTGTTCGAATGAAGAAAGGTATTGGCAGAACGTCAGAATCATTTTCACGTCATGGACAATGTTAGGAATTGCACATTTACATTTCTCTGCTGTTCGTCATTATCAAATACTAATTAATGCCTAAATAATTGCATATACAAGAATAGGATATGCGTGTACCTCTTCACAAAATATAATTGAGATCAGATGAAAAGCAAAAAATCAAGATAACGGCACTGATCGTGAGGTAAGCACATGAAGGGTATATATATATATATATAAAGTTTCACGTAAGGTCACAGTTCTATCTGGTAGGTCATCAAAGCCACATTTACAAAGGACAGATGGGTTGCATATACATACACGTATGCATTTACATGTACCTTATATATATAGTAATATATATAATCTCAAAAAATGTACATACGTGTGTACAGAGAAAGAGAGAGAAAGAGAGAGAGAGGTAGCGTCAAGTCAATATGACCTCAATTATAAATTGCTGTAAATATTAGTACAAAACCACAGCAGAAATGGTCTGCTGCATCAGTACAAAATACCGTCCTCTTTCCTATATAGTTCTACTTGTTGATTGGTAGTCTCACTGGCATTTTTATCTAATAATTACATGACCTATGACAATTTGCAATAATGATCTTCCAAAGTGCACTGGGAAATCAAATTACTTTCGAATAGCTCTCAAGGCCATTATTGCAAACTGATGTCTTATCCAGTATATATATATATATATATATATATATATATATATATATATATATATATCATATATATATCATATATATTCATATATATATATATAATGGTCGTGCACCTAATGTTCATTATCTATACTGTCATCATATTTCATCCTTTTTTTTTATCTTAAACGACAATCGGTTGGCCTTCTCCAGTACTTGTGTTAATGCTTCTAACTTTTGTATGTAAATGTAAAGTTTGAGAATCATTGTGCGTATCAGAGGATAATGACGCGTTGTACACTATACTGAAATAGTGAGTGTTTGCTTGTTGGAATATATCCTTTTGGCTAAATGTGCGTGTTTTTATGCATAATATATATATATATATATATGTATATATATTTGCATATATATGTATATATATATATGCATATATATGTATATATGCATACATATGTATATATACATATATATAATATATAGGTATATATATGAATATATATGTATATATATGCATATATAATGTAAATATATGCATATATAATGTAAATATATGCATATATATATATATACATGTATATATATTACACATACATTCTAGCTAACTATTCCTAGCGTTTATGAGTTTGGTCTACTAAAGAGCATCTCGACCTTGCCTTTTTTTTTCTTTCTTGGGTATTTCGCAACAGATGACTATTTTGTTTCATTTTTTTTATTTACTTATTTATTTATTCCTACGTTGAAGCACAAACAAACATACCTGGTGGCAGTTTATTGACGCACTGACTCTTTGGACTCATTCATTCTCAGCTTAAAGCTTATTTGTACTCTTTTGAAAAAAAAAACACATTTTTCAGTCACGTAATAAGAATAATAATAATAATAATAACGCACCAGCTTCACGTGTTCTCTCTTTTTTTTTGTCCTCTTGTACATCAAAGATGCTTAAAAGCCTTAGAAAGAAAGGATCGTCTTGTTGTTGCCTCTTCTTCGTCTTCTTTTTGTCTTCCTCTTGAATTTGAGTCGTTTCTTCTATCTTCTCTTTTTTTTTTTTTTTTTTGCGGAGTTAGTCACTAATGCTAATACATCTTTTCCAGATTTGGGAGGAATGTTATCTTCAAATTTCGACTTTTCATATTTGCGAAAAATGTTCCGTTTTCTTTTTTGAAAACCTATGTATGACCTCTTCATGCCTAATTTATTCAAATATATATAGATATATATTATTTATGCCTCTTGAATAACAAATGGTTTAGCACAACCGAGGATGTACAAAATGATGAAAAACAACAACAACATCTACTCTATCAAGCATTGGTCTAGCTCAAATCCTTGAGCTGATTTATATATATATATATTTATATATATATATATATATATATATATATATATATATATATATATATATATATATATATATATATATATATATTCTTATATCACACTTTGTGGTGTCTGTGCGTATCATAAAGCTCTCCGCCTTTCTTAACGAACACTGGAGCTTATAATAATAATAAAGGTGTTCATGTTGAAATGACTTTGAATAGTTAGTTACCATGGTAACGTACTGACATCCCGACAATATTTGATTGTGACCACCGTCAGTTTTTATATATATGTACATTTTATTTTTCAACACCCATTTTTTTTTTTAAATTTCTAATTATCATATTTTATTTCTATTTAACAAAGTACCAACCGTAATCCCCCATTTTCTACGCGTGTCTGGTCCCATCATAGAAAATACTACGGAAAACGAAAACCACTCGCAGAGCACAGACTAATCATATATATAATATTCGGATTATTTTTTTTATTTCTCTCTCTTTCTATTTCGTGGAAGTTCAGTGTGTGGTGTGTGTGAGAAAGACTGATATTTATATATTTATAATCATATTTATAGAACACATTGAGGAACAGAGAGACGAGAAAGAGGAGTGAGAGTGAGAGAGAGAGAAAGAAAGAGAGAGAGAGAACCAACAACACCTATGTTGCGCTCTCATTTTTACTGTTGCTGCTGCTCCCGTTATTGTTGAGTTGTGCGAGCCGTTTGTATATGGCCGAGTTGATGAAGCGCGGATAAGAGTCTCTGTGCATGAGCGTGTAGATCTGCATCTGCGCCTCGTCGAAGGTGTGCGGCGTCGGGTCGACCATGTTGCGGTTGATGATCTCGCGGACGCGCGAATCCAAGGACACCTGCGGGTAAAGAGGGCAAGATTTTAGTATACGATGCAGTGGAATCCAAGGACACCTGCGGGTAAAGAGGGCAAGGTTTTAGTATACGATGCAGTGGAATCCAAGGACACCTGCGGGAGAGAGGGCAAGATTTTAGTATACGATGTTGTGGAATCCAAGGACACCTGCGGGATAAAAAGAGCAAGATTCTAGTACATGATGCAGTGGAATCCAAGCACACCTGTGGGATGAAGAGGGGACGCTTTAATTAACCATGGGGTGGAATCCAAGAACACCTGCTGGATAAAAAGGGCAAGATTTTAGTATATGATGAAGTGGAATCCAAGGACACCTGTGGGATGAAGAGAAGGCAACACAAATCAGTTTAGCTTTGGATGACCAAGATAATAGTAATCCTAAAGCTACGTCTCTCTCTCTCTCTCTCTCTCTCTCTCTCTCTCTCTCTCTCTCTCTCTCTCACCTCACAACTGGATAAATCAGCGGTCGATCCCTGAACTGGGTGAGAAAGAAACAGATGGGGTATTTAAATTGATTATCCAGTATCTCGCCACTGACCTAAGCATTGAAAAATGTACATGATTGTTAGTTGGCTGTTGAAAGCTTGAGAGAGAGAGAGAGAGAGAGAGAGAGAGAGAGAGAGAGAGAGCAGAATACAGTGATCAATACCCCATCAAAACACATATTACACCATGTAAATGAAAACTGGCCGGGCCTCAACGAGATAAATATCCCTTACCGGGATGTAACCATTCATAAGACATCAATTACACAATTTTCTTATTAATATTTCCACTTCATGAGACCTCATCCTACCGTGAGTAACTTGGTTAAAAAAGTTTTTTTTTTCATATAACGCTGATTAATTTGATCAAGAGCCCAGTTCATCAGTAGAGGATACTGACAAGAGACACAACGCAATACATTAGAGGCAGCAGCAGACGGTACTAAAAAGAGGCATGTTATTAAAGGCAACGAAATTGCGTAATTTGAAACGTTGTAATGTAAAGTAAAGGGAATAAAAAGGGGTATAATGTCAAGCAGTAGGCAATAAAAAGTCGTAATTTAAACGTTTGGGCATTAAAAAGGAGGCTTAATGTAACGTAAAGGGACATCTAAAAGCGCCTACCGCAGTTTAAAATGACATTAAAAATGGTATTATGTAGCGTACTTTTGGCAAGGCTGCAGAGCCAGTTTCACAAGGACGTAGATCAATACCAAAGGTAAAACGAAGGACATAATTTTTTTAAAAAGACAATTTAACCGATTTGATATTTTCAATACGAATTTTTTATATATATTTCTGGATCATCTGCGACAGTATCTCTACTGCTGTCGGGCATCGTTTTGCATTAACTTTTGCATGAATGCTTTCTGTCCAGATCCATTAATTATGGAGTTCCTGTATGTCATTTCATTATCTTTACGAGATGTCTATTTTATAGGTTAATACCCCTTCGTATGCTAATAATTTTTTTTTTTTTTAATAACACGTGAAACCACATTTCTCATAGACTACTATATCAACAACCATTACTACTACAACTACTTCTACAACTACTATTATTACTAATATCATTTTGCTTATGAGTAATATTTCTGGATGTCATGTCATGATTTCGGTTAATTACACCATTGCTATTTCGTGTGTCCCGTCACGGTGTGTATGTAGTCCATATGTACAGCAGTCCATGTCGTCTAGACTAATCTAGATATATAATAACGTATGAATTCTCTGTTTCACGTTGCCTTTTTCTGCGCGTTCTTTGTCTTTATTTTCCATCCTATTCCTCCAAAGACTCACATGTGCAATAATAAAATTATAAGATAAAATATAATCTTGTCGATCCAAGTTTTCGGTTTTGTATATGGCCCAGAATGTAGTTGGATTATGCTAGCCTTATGTCAGCACGAGTTGATGCTCCCTGTGCAACCTTAACAAGATACTTTAAGTTTATTAAGAAGAGATAGTTCCTGATTGTTTAGTTTGGTTAAATGTTTCCCTCCTCCCTCAGGATTTGGAATCCTCTACCAACTTTCGTTGTAATTCCCGTAAATATATTTCCTTAACATTAATGAGGGCGAATCTATCACTTACAATGGTCCCCTTTCAATCTAAACAAGAGCATTACATCACCGTCTCATCAGCTGTCGCATAAAAAGGCAGGACATGTTAGTCGAATAATGTTAGGCTATCTTTAGTTCTTCCTTAAAATCGGCCGTGTCGACCCATGCTGGGAAGATTCACTGAATGTCATCTTCGTTTCTTGATTCTCAGGTAAATGTTGGCCACTATTTTTTTCCCCTCATCCTTGCCCTCTTATTTTTTTTTCATTTATTTTTATGATCAGTCAACAGCATTATATGCATTATAGTTATTCGTATAACTATATACTGAGTCTTTTCTTTTGTTTTCGGGTATTAATACTAGCTGTCATCTTTGTGATGTAAGACATTTTTCCTCTTCTTCCTGAATCTAAAGGACGGGGAAACGGAAAAACGTATACACAACAGATTCTTACCTAACATTTGGTTGGAAATTTCTGAGGAACAAAAGCAAACGGTGACAACTCGCTGACAAGCTCCTTTCACAAAGCACCTCAGGACATTTTATCTTTTCAGCTCGCATCAAAAATGCGCCTCAGACACCAGAAGGAACGAAAGCAGGGGAAGGTGAAGCTAAGATAAGCGTGAATAAGTGAATAATAAATGAACTTCGGCATTTTGGGGAATAAAGGAAATTTTAGGACGTGTTTTTGAATTGAATTGAATATAAAATTTAGGCCATAGGCGAAGCACTGGGACCAATGAGGTCATTCAGCGCTGAAACGGAATTTGACAGTAAAAGTTTAAAAGGTTTAACAGGAGAAAAACCTCGCAGTTGCACTATGAATCAATTGTTAGGAGAGGGTGGAAAGTAAGATGGAAGAAAGAATAAGAAAGGAGGTGTAGTAAAAGGAACGAAAGGGGTTACAGCTAGGGGTCGAAGGGACGATGCAAAGAGCCTTAAGTAATGCCTACAGTGCCCCGCATGAGGTGCACTGATGGCACTACCCCTCTGCGGGATTTAGGACGTGTTAAATAGTATCCTGTGACATGACAATACAAGATTGGTTTGAGAATATGATGCGTCAAAATTTCTAATCATTATTATCAGGATCCTGCACGTCAATACGAGGGCTCTGTAATAATGAATGAACATTAGCCTCTCTCTGTCCATCCGTCTGAACAGCCTTCAATTTTTTTTTATATAATTTTCTCTGCATTCATGGCATTTGTTAAAATTCGGTATTCTGTTCCAATATAGTGTTATAAAAGTATTAATATAACCCAGGGTTTTCTAATCAACTTCAAATCCATACAGATCTATTCATATATTTTTTATACGCATGGCACTAGTCACACAAGCGGACAGATGATTTATTTTTTGGTATCTATACCTTAGGTAAAGATGTTAGAAGCAAGGGTCTTAATGAATGGTTAGTATCGTTGCTATCCTTTACTAATAATCGTGAAGTTTTTCATTATCATTGCTAATCTGCTAGAGTTTTTCAAGCGATTTTCATGAAACTTACAAGAATTGTTCCCCATGGTAACCTGATTACTTGTCCTTATTGCTGATATAATGAATTTGATGATCAAGGTGACGGGCTGATTCTGAAAGGCAAAATTTTCTACATATACCAACGTAGTCGTTCAATTGCCGATTCGAAAAAAAAAGGATTTCCGTTGAGTGTTATACAAACGACAGTTCATCAGCGAGTACATAATAAAAATGGCAAATAGAGCAAGTTCATAAAAAAAAACCTAAGGAAACAATCGACCTTGGTTATATATCGTCAGTTATAAGCTGCGTTGACAGAGTGTGTAAGTTATCAACATGCGTTACAGAAGAAAGTGGAAGTCATTTCATAAGGGAGAAAATGAAGAAGAGAGAGGATTAAAAAAGGAGAAAGGCGGAGAGGAGAAGACATTGAAACTGGTGGAGTGGTGGCCAGCCAGGCTCCATTACATCTCTCAGTGTTGTTGACAAAAGCGACTTGTGTCGCTTAAGCTCCTCTTGACACTAATAAGGTTCTTCTCCCTCTTCTTCCCCTTCTTCATCTTCTTTTGCCTTCTGGAGACTATAAGAGGCTGCCCTACATCGAGGGAGGCCTAACAAGGGCTGGAAGAAAGCTGGAGGAGGTAGGTGGAGAAGGTGGTAGGTGGAGGAGGAGGAGGAGGAGGAGGAGGAGGAGGGGGGAGGTGACGGAAAGGCTGGCAGGAGAGAGAGAGAGAGTACCGGGCGAATCTATTTAGCGCCCTCATTTAGGGACAAATATCTCCCTCCACACCTTTTTTCCATCTTCATCGACCGGGCCAACCCTGAGGGTAACAGGGTTAAATAAATGAGTCCCGATGGAGGTGTGCTCACGCTTCAGCGCCCCAAGATTACGACTTGCGGTGACCTGGCTGGAGAGAGAATCTGAGGTAGGAGGAGAGGAGGCAGAACAAGGAGATGGATGACACGCAGAGGCACAGAGCTATAGGCTGGACCAGAGGGTTCAGAACGGAGAGAGAAAGAAGAAGAAGAAGAAGAGTGCAAGGAGGCAGTGATGAAGGTGGAAGAAAAGTGAGGTGGGGGTGAGGGTGGGGCGGGTGGTGGGTGATGGGAGAGGAAAGGGGGTCCTCTTTGTTTCAACACGACTAATCCCCGGGGAGCTGGCGACCCCTCGCTTCCAATTGGACTGAAAGATAGGACAACGTAAAGGGAAGGTGTCTCTTTAACAAACGACTGAAAGAAGCCTTCGCCACCCCCCCCCCCCCCGAGAAATATGACATACATTCCCGCTACACTGCCTAAATCTACAAATGCTTTCTTGCTTTATGGAAGCCGGAATGGCGAACTTCATAATAAAAGGGGGTTATTTAGTCGTTCGTATTGACATCAAGATCATATCTAGATCTTTTGTAACAAATTTCAAACAACTTTTACTGAATGTGAACAGGTATGTTCTGGTAGTTAATGTTGGCTACTTCATAAATAAGCTTTCATGGGTACTTCAATAGAGTTTATGTTAGCCGGCTGACCTCCAATAGCCATAGAAACATTGATAAAAGTAACAACACTAATAGCTATACAGGTACATTAATAAACGCTAACATACACTGATATACCATAAAAAATTACTTTTAAGAGTTGATTGCTCAGAGTCTATATAGATGGGGTAAAAAGGTTAGCAAAATGAAAGAATGGATCAGAATTTTGGAAGGAACTGGAAAACGCCAGAGGGAAGAGGAGAGGGAGAGCTAAAAGCGCTGGATACGTTGGACCAAATGAAGGGTGTTGGAATCGTAATGCATTAATGTAGGGAAGGAAGCGCTGATACATGGGTGGTTTGAAGGAAGACTAAACCACACTTCCTTCATATTAACGCTCTACGATTCCAACGCCTATTTGTTAGGGACACTTCCTTCATAAGCGCTGGATACATTTGGGAGACGAACAGGCTTTATTAATCGATTCCAACGCCTATTTGTTAGACTCACACTTCCTTGAATTAATGTTTGATTCCAAACCACTCTCACTTCCTTCATATTAATGCTTTACGATTCCAACGCCTATTTGTTAGACTCACACTTCCTTCATATTAATGCTTTACGATTCCAACGCCTATTTGGTTCCATGTATCCAGCACTTTTAGCTCTCCCTCTCCTTTTCCCTCTGGCGTTTTCCAGTTCCTTCGAAAATTCTGATCCATTCTTTCATTTTGCTAACCTTTTTACCCCATCTACGTAGACTCTATGCATTGCTCATGTTTCCAACTCTTAAAATTAAATTTTTTATGGTATATCAGTGTATGTGAGCGTTTATTAATGTACCTGGATACCTATTAGTGTTTTTACTTTTATTGATGTTTCTATAGTTATTGGAGGTCAGCCGGCTAACATAAACTCTGTTGAAGTACCCACGAAAGCTTATTTATGAAGTAGCCAACATAGGGGAAAAAGTAATTAATTACATTGGGAAAATAAAAATAAGGAGACATTCAAGAGCACCAAATTTTTCCAGAAAACAAAAGGAACCGAGATGGGGTATGTGAAATATTTTCAGCTCACAAAAATATAGTATCAACATACATGAGGTTAGAGATAACGAGACCGTTACACCTTTGATCTGTGTTATTCTTATATCAAAGTCCCTCCCTCTTCATTACGGTATCAGAGAACTTCAGGTCATTTTCTTCGCAATGAGGAATTCTAAGCTTTCCTCTGTATTGTCTATATAATTTAATGACTTTCTCAGTATTTTCATTACTTCAATGTTACTTGCAAGTTACCTCTCTTCCCGTCTCTTTGTAATCGTACACCAGCTTTATAACGTCCGCAGCAGATCAGTTCTCAAGTTCTCGGGCAACCAAGCAATATCCGAAGATCCATAAGCCTCGGAGGATGACACTGCAACCCCCCGCCCCCCTCCCACCCAACCAAAATGTGCAGCCCAATAACTGCTGAAAACAACTCAGTCGTAGCAGAGCCGAGCTCGTCAATAACGGTATTCTTCAATTCTTTCTGCTGGACTGGGCACACGGTTCAAAGGAAGAGACCTTCCCCCACCCAACCCATATCAATATCCTTCTTGTTCTTGGCTTTGGTGACAACTGGAGGTGAATAGTAGGGGCAAGACCGATTACTCAAAGCACCCAGCTTCACTGGGTCAAGTGTGGTAAGAGGACTAATGTGTACTTGGACTGTCTAGCCAACAGACGTAATGTAAATCAAAAGAGTAATTCTGTTGCCGCTTTCCATGCCAGTCTAATTGCAGGAAAAAAAAGACATAATGACAAATACAAAATTAAAATGTAAAAAATGTAATTTTACCATAGATTTGTGTCGATGTTATATACACAAACAGTCGAGTCCCTAAACTACTTCCTATATTTCCAGAGTAAACGCGAAGAGTCCATTTAAGGAAAACACGCAGCAGAGAGCAAATCACCGGCAATGCCACTCCAGTGTCTAGTATTTAAACACGTGAAAACTCCTATCTTTAGGTGTGTGTGTGTGTGTGTGTGTGTGTGTTTGCAGGACACCTCAAGAACGCGAGAACTGATTTAGGTGAAACTTGGCAGATACACTGAATTGGTCAACTTTTTTGGAGAAATCGGCTCAAGTTTGAGGCGTTTCCATGGCAACCTACGACGATTTCTCTTAAAAGTTAATCATCTCCGGAAGGTCGCCCCTGACACAAACACGCAGAAATATATCCTCTTTTAAACTTCACTATCGGAAATAATATAATAAAAACTTAATGAAAAATAAAATCCTTTAACCTGACAAGCTTAAATTTAAGTTACGTATTGGACGAGGTTTCACGATGCTTTGGTACACAGTTAAATGTTTATCTTTTTCACTGGATCCGACTACTTAATATCAATTTTGCGACACTGATCTGGGATTATATATATATATATATATATATATATATATATATATATATATATATATATATATATATATATATATATATATATATATGTATGTATGTATGTACATATACACGCACACACACATGTATATATAGATATACTACACAGGCATGCACACATATTCACACGTATACACACACACATGCACAGGTAACAAAAATCACCCATAACAAAATGCTAATTCACACTGGCATTCACGTCAGCCTGGCAGTACCTTAAGTCTTCTTCGCACTCCCAAAATAATAAATGTCAACATCTACGTCAACTTTTGTTGTCTAGACTTCACGCAAAAAAAAAAAGAAGAAAAAAAGATACCACCTGCCATAATAAAACCGTGCCTGAGTCCTGTAAACAACTTCGACCCAACTCGAAGAACAACATTAAACTGTCGCAGTGTGACATCAATTAGTAACGACGCTGCATTAGCGAGATTTGCTCAGGTCAGATGAGAGAGAGAGAGAGAGAGAGAGAGAGAGAGAGAGAGAGAGAGAGAGAGAGAGAGAGAGAGATAATGAATGTTTGAGTGTCTTTAAACATTATAACTCCAGTTAATAAACATGAACACACATATATTCGACATTAAACCTTTACTCAAACAGGGGGTGGATCAATAGACACAACAAAGCAACGGTCACTATTTCATTCATAATTTATCTGATAAATTGAAGATAAATACCCTGTGCAGGGAATCTCCACACGATAGCTACTTCAGGCACCTATACAGAAGGTTCATCATCAGCAATTACTCTCAACTTTCTCCTCTTGCGAACACTCTCAAATTCCTCTTACTATTTTCTGCAGTTTCTCCTCACTACCCACAATCAGCACAGTATACTCTGCAGAAATAAAGCATTCCACATTCCATTCACCCCGTAGGGGGATAGTGCCGTCAGTACACCTCATGCGGTGCACTGTAGGCATTGCTTAAGGTTCTTTGAAGCGTGCCTTCGGCACCTAGCTGCAACCCCTTTCGTTCCTTTTACTGTACCTCCTTTCATATTCTTTTTCTTCCATCTTACTTTTACCCATAGATCATTACCCGTAGATTATTACTGCTAAACATAAAAAATAGATACACAATGGCCTTTTTTATTTATATTTTCATACACAATATTATATACACAAAACACACACACACACACACATATATACATACATACATATATATATATATATATATATATATATATATATATATATATATATATATATATATATATATATATATATATATATATATTGTTAGTTTACGTCCATGAGCTGTGATATGTATCTTTATATTAAAAAATCGTCCAAGTCGGAGAACTAAAACAAAGCGAGAACAAACAACTGTCAATGCCTTTCGTAGTTACTACAGTATAAGAACACGTAGTAGTGAAGTTCTTTTGTTCGAGTTTTTTACCAAGAATACCATCATTTAATCACAGAACATTCATTACTAAAGATAGAGGTATAATCTAAAAATTAGTTTTCCATACGACTCGTATAACAACAAAATGTCACTGAAAGTGGCACGGCCTACAAAATACTTTAGAGCCGAAGCGTAGCGTTATATATATATATATATATATATATATATATATATATATATATATATATATATATATATATATATATATATATATATATAAAGAAAAAAAACAGCGGTCAAAATATCGCCATTCGATACAGTATCAGGGAAACTATCCGACACGGTCACGTATTTCCCCTTGAATCGGATATGACTAAAACCATATCCATTACTTTTCCCTTTTTATGCTTGGATATTTCTTTACGCTAGCATCTGAAAGTGTCTCTTGTATTGGGTAACGCCCACACCCTGCGATGCGCGTAGCATTTCAAGATGCGAGAGCTTGCGTGGGCGTGATATCCGGACTCCAACGAGAAGACCGGTTGATAGAGGAAGGGTGCGTGACGTCACGGACGATGACGTCATGGGTCGCTTCGATGGCGATACTACTGGAATGGGGGAGGAGAATGAATGTCAGTCGATGCTGAGGGAACACGAGGCTGGCAGTGTAAGCGGGGAAGGGGTGAGAGATAAAGTGGGCGGAGCATTCCAAAGAAGGGGTTAAGTATACGCAGTGGGTGTGGGTAGAAGGAAAAATATTACCTTTGTAATGACTTTTAGAGCAAAAGTTAACATCGCACCGAAATCATCTTGCAAATATAAACTACTTTTTAATTTCCCACGTCCGCACCCATCCACACATACTAGACACATACAAACAAACATACATACATATATATAGATAATGGCCACAATGACCTCTGAAATTCCCGAGTTCATTTATTTCTGGACAAGCTTCAAACTGAAATTCTTGAAACCTGAAAGGAAATGAAGATTTTATTCCCAAATGTATTTGAACTTAGGCTGATCAGAGACAGAGGTCAGCCAAACGCACTTTAAATTTTTTCGTTTACAGCCTGACTTTTAAGTTTGCTGGTCACTTCACCAGATCTATGCGTTGAAAAGGTCTCAGTTAACTCTTGACCTCTCGATATCCTAATATTTTTGGACATACATTCCACTGAATGCTTGAAAACCGTCAGTTTGTGAAATCAGAAACTCCCCTTTGCAGGTATGGTTCGAAGACTGATGTCTGTGACAATGCGACAGATAAGCACGAGCTGAAATAAATTCATGCTCTTCTTCTTACTGAAGTGGTCTCGAATTGCAGTTTCATGTCCTTTATGGATTTCAAGGCTTTCAGTGTGAAGTGTATCCACAAATATGAAGAAACTGAAAGGTTGAGAGGTCACTGAGACCTCTATAACACACTTTTTAAATTTTACTTTGAAATGGATAAATGGTTCTGTATATAACCAGTTTGTGATCGAATTGCCTCTAAAGGACACATGCTCTTTGGGTCATTAGC